>NC_091127.1:101765833-102065833 GCF_040183065.1 Periplaneta americana
GTGTCACAACCACATTTTTTCTTTCCGAGAAATAGATCAGTGAAATGTTCATGTACCTGCTTCGGCACGCATGCGCATTGCTCTACTTGCAATGCCGACCTCTTGCTGTATCGGAAATTTATAGCAAAGATCATCCTAAAAGTGAAATTCCTCAATATGCAAGAGAAATTTAGTCTGATTCATGAGACCTGGAACTTCAACTGCTAAGAATCACAGTTGGGTCAGTGACTTTTAAATCAAATAATCCATCTTGACTCGGCCGTAAGTCAACAACCGGCAGCTTCCCAGCGGGTTTTGAGGTACGATTGAAGCAGCTGTGAATTCATCCTGTGGTCTAGTTATTAGTGTGCTTACCGTTTGTTTAGAGGTTCGTGGATACAAAACCGATGGAGTTTTGAAGATGATAAAAATCCTTAGCATGGATTCTGCATATGGAAAATAAAGTTGGGAGATATGTATTGAAAAAAAAAGTTATATTTCTTTCCTTGTAAAAATAAAATCAAAATCACGTTAAAAATATAAATATTTTTTAGATTTAAATGACGTAGGCCTACACTTATCTTTAAAATGATAATAAATCTACGATAATTCAATATCTTTCAATCAAACATAACAACAAAAGTAAATTATGCTAGAAATAGCGTAGTGAAATGTTCACGCATCCTTTGCGAGTTAATTCTGTGAAGTATCTACTTGAGTAAACTGAATAATTGGCATACTTCAAGCTTCTGAATGTGTGAGAATGTAATTAAGCACAGTTACAAGAATCCTTGTTTTACTCACTCAGTGAATTCCTTTGACATAGAGATCGGCAGCTAGTCGATTGCGATCAACCGGTTGATCACGGAGATGGTTCTGGTCGATCGCAAAGCACTTTGTAGAATCCAGAAAAAAAAGCTTGCAAAATTGAAATTAGTCATTGCTGGGGATTCATTTTTGTTGGTTTAATTGAATGGTCGCACTTAATGTGGTGTCACTCGAAGAGAACTATGGACACTGTAAAAGACCTTACCTGTTGAGTGAATTAGGAATTTAGTAGAAAGAGAAACTGGCTGGCCAAAGAGTTCGCTAGCATCAGTGAGAGATTAAGGTCCCCATGCACGTTGAGATCTGTATCGAGTGCAAGGGTCACATACACACTGAGACACAATCATACAGAGTGCTATGCATAGACATTTCGCTAGCCCGCGCTACGAGCGTGCTAAATTAGCCCCAGCTATCGAGTGATTATTTGTACAGGATTCATATATCATATCGCTAACACTGGTTTATGAATACGAAAAACGTTAGTTCGCTGATCATCCACCGGAAGCCCGCGCTACGAATGTCTATGAATATAACCCTTAGATATCAACGCGAAACTAAAATGCCACGTCCACTGCCAGAGCTTATGACAGTTGCAGTAACATTGTTGGAAGTTTTAAAGGAGAAAAGTCTCCGATGAAGAACTTGGAAGGAGCAATGGTTATTTGCATTTTTTAACCAGATCTGTTATTGCCATTTCTTAAAAGTTGTTTGAGTAATCCTTCGACCTTAGAATTTACAAAGACGGATATATGAAGGGTTTCAAGTCAAAAAAAATTATCTTAATCTGTTCTCAAGATAAAGATCTATCCTACGAAACTTAAAATCAGCATGTCTTTTATTCGTAATGTGCTGCACTCTGTGAAATTGGATAGGCACAACATAGTAAATGCCACACATGATCAACCAGAAACAGCTAGTGAATCATTTCAGAGGACATGAAAAAATAAATTCATGGGAATCAACAGTCATTTGGTTGTTTACTAAACCTGAATCAAGAAGTTAAGAGTAGTGATGTGTTTATTATAAGAGATAGCTACTATATTTTCGAATTATGAGTGCTTAAATAGGAAGGAGAAGGAACCAAGAAAAAAAAACCGTAAATTAGAGGCAGGCGAGGAATATGTTAACACTAGACGAAAACTTATCTCTAAAAAAGTGTTTATGGATTCATTATGCAACCAAAACATAACAGCAGATAGGAGGCAGAGAATATTCAATAATTATTACAGAGTGAACTGGGATCTTAAATCGGCTTTCATTATGAGTCATGTCGAATCTGTTAATAAAAAGAAACAGTAAAAGGTAATGGTATCCCCGTAACATGCCATGAAGGCACTTGGGGTCATGGAGGTAGAGCCCCATGCTTTCCATGACGTCGGCACTAGAATGAGGTGGTGTGGTCGGCACCACGCTGTGACCGCCTTTTATCCCCGGAAAAGACCCGTACTCAATTTTATAGGAGACTGAGTGAACCTCGGGGCCGTTCTGAAAGTTTGGCAACGAGAAAAAATCCTGTCACCACCTGGGATCGAACCCCAGACCTTCCAGTCCGTAGCTAGCTGCTCTACCAACTGAGCTACCAAAAAGAAACAGTGTCTAAGGATAATTCTTCAAGGCGTTATTATACGAGAATCTACTAGCTGCCAGCATTGGATGTTGAGGACGTTGTGTGCAAAACTTTTTTCAAACAAACGTTACAGATTTCTGATGGTAAAATTGACCTCACCTTCAAAAGGAAGCAGATAAGAGAAGGGCCAACTGCGGACAGACATGGTCATCATGAACCTCATAATAAGCAGATCAAGACGACAATAAATTTGTGTGCGATTTCATTAATGAATTTCCATCTTACCATTCACATTGCAGTATGAAGGATAATGCAAATAGAAAATAGATGTTTTCTACATTTTTTTTAGATACAGCTTTCATTTTTGGTACACATATGCGTCTTACCAACCTAATAACGTTACAAAAATTTGACTTTCATCTTATACTTATTTTTTCAGTTACTCAAGTAAAATAAGGTGGGGGGGGGGCAAATTTTCAAACTTCTACTTCTCATAGAAACTTCAGTCAGTCAATCTGAATATTTTACACAGCTCCACTTGCTATGTTAGAAAGAGAACTATGCGTTCATGTTTTTAAATAGTAATTCCAGATTACAGAGAAACAAATTATTGTGAAATAACCACCAAATTTTTTTAAATTATTTTGTTTATGCGATATATACACACACACACACACACACACACACACACACACACACACACGTTGTTTTCCTTTAAACGTTTTAGAGCTATGAAAAAAAATCATGCCCAAAATTGTTAAGTGTGGTACAGTGAATATAGAAAAAATCACATTCTTAGCTACAAAATTGGGGAAGCCTTAGTGATTTGGATAAAGAGAAATGCACAAAATATTATAGCGGAGAAAAATTTATTTAAAGTTGACGCTTTCGTAAAGGTAAAACGAAGAACATCAAATGATAAGGTACGTTTATAGACAGCCTGTTACGATTAGCCTACATTAATTAAAATTTTATTTTTAAATACATAATATATACCGAATTTTTGGGCATACTCACATGTTTGGTTTTATCCAAATAACGAAGTTAAGCTATAAATTTTAAACGTAACACACAATCTCAGACATTTGATGTCAACATCCTTAATTCCAAATACATTCCTCGTCTCACTTCACGGAAAACCCACCCTCATGTTAGATTTCTATACAAAACTGTTTTATCTGCTGATAAGATGAGAACATCACATTAATAGACAAACTGCCAAGTCATATACAGAATCTCAACTTCCGATATAAGAATATAGACTTTATAAAGTTAGGTTAGATCTGTGTGGTTTTAACGTGTACCTGTACGGCGATGAGGCTTCTGCATGTTCTCAGAGACCTATTTTTTTGGCATCACTAAATGTCCTCGTAAACGAGTTCCGATTCACGGCTTTCATTATTCCCTCTCCTTGTTTTGGCACAGGATCTTTTTATGTTGAAAGAGCTCTTGGTTTAATTTTCAGCTCAACTTGTAACCAGAGTTGCGTCGTTTTTTACTTTTCCGAATAGTTTTAATACAGCGTTTGACAATCTATTATTATCTCCGTGTTCCTGTAGAAAGAGGTTCGTCGTTCACGCGTTCCATTGCTTGGTTGGCGAAATCCGCTAGTATTCGTGTTTGTTTTGTGAGGCTGGTGAATTGGGAAGTGCGTGACCCAAAATCGGCTGTAATTTTGAGACTGCATATTGACCCCATAAGAGAGTGCGCTCATATTTTACTTCTTTCTCATGAGGGTTGTGCGCACAATGGATCAGTTGCGATAATGAAGAATTTCGTTCATGCCAACCTCCGAATACCTTTTCATTCACTGCGTACTCTGCAGAGGACAGCAACTTCAATGCCGCTTCATGGACAATGAGTTGTTGAGAGCGAGTCCTCTTAAGTGGACATTCCTTATCTGGAAATCCAGGCATCTTGCTGTAAAAATGAGACTGTGGGCAATTCACGATAACTTAAAAGGAGTCAAGAACAAACAATTAGACTTTTCCAAACAAAAACATAATTCGTGACTGAAAGGGTTAACTAAGGGCCATGTATTGTGGCTTCCTATCACCACGGCATGGCGCGTCCTCAGGTTGCGGATAGAGGAGACGGCCTCCAGATATGGAGGGTAGATGCAAATATATTGAATAAGCAGTCGTGGACAGCCGATAAGGGATGGTCCTCCAGCTTGGGGGTTGGGCGAAGGACTAACAACCCATCACCTTAAAAAAACTGCTTGTTACGAATCCATGCAATAAGCCTCGTAATGGGACTGATTCTCTGGCACAACCACAGCAAAGGAATAAGGTTCTGAGATTTGGTACGTGGAACGTAACTAGTCTTTATTACCGGCTCCTCTGTATGGTTGTGAAACTTGGACTCTGACTTTGAGAGAGGAACAGAGATTAAGGGTATTTGAGAATAAGGTTCTTAGAAAAATATTTGGGGCTAAGAGGGATGAAGTTACAGGAGAATGGACAAAGTTACACAACGCAGAACTGCACGAATTGTATTCTTCACCTGACATAATTAAGAACATCAAATCCAGACGTCTGAGATGGGCAGGGCATGTAGCACGTATGGGCGAATCCAGAAATCCATATAGAGTTTTAGTTGGGAAACCAGGAGGGAAAATGACCTTTGGGGAGGCCGAGACGTAGATGGGAGGATAATACTAAAATGGATTTGAGGTTGGCTATGATGATAGAGAGTGGATTAATCTTGCACAGGATAGGGACCGATGGCGGACTTATGTGAGGGCAGCAATGAACCTCCGGATTCCTTAAAAGCAATTTGTAAGTGTGTAAGGGTTAACTAATATATACCACTCACTAGACTACAGAGGACGACAGACCTAGCTGTTAGGTATTTGGCAACTTCTCATCAAGAGAAATGGATTTAAAATTGCGACACTTTTTATTAAGAAAACTGGCTTTGGCTCTGATTTTGTCCGACACTTTATTGTACTCTGCCATTTCTATTCTATAGTTTAGCTAAAGCCATCGCCTTACCGTCTCTGAATATCCTGAGGTAGTAGTGGATGCCTGTATTTAATAATAATAATAATAATAATAATAATAATAATAATAATAATCCATTAAAACAGTGTTTTACAAGTTTTGTAAAAGGGCAAGTAAAGAACCGTTTTTGAGCAACAGATAGTTAACATTAACTTGTATACCGGTACTGTATAAGAATAACCCATAAATACTACGGTTATTTATCAGTCTGTGAGTAATGTCAAACTAGTATTACGTTTCCCTTCCTTGTCAGAGCACAAATGAATAACATTATTTCTAAAAAGACATTGCACCCTTACCATAAATTATTAACAGTCGCATACCAATGCTCATTATTACACCAACTAATACCAATGGTGGGGTCAGTGACTGACCCCACATATTTTATATTGTTTCTCCAATTAAACTATATAAACTATATATTTTTGTAATCTTTATGGTTTAAGGAACTTTATGTCAACTTTATTGAATGCATTTTACTTTACAAAAAAATTTTTTTTGAACAGATACAAAAAAATAAATAAACATTCTGAGAGAAACAGGTATTCGGATACAATATTACTTGGTGTATTCAAGATTTATGCAAACAAAAACAGTCATTCAGAATCACACTGCGAACAGGTTCTAAAAATTATTTCATTGTAATAGGTTATTTTACGACGCTTTATCAACATAGGTTATTTAGCGTCTGGATGAAATGAAGGTGATAATACAGGTGAAATTTGTCCAGGGCCCATCACCGAAAGTTATCCAGCATTTCCTCATTTTGGGTTGAGGGAAAACCCCCGAGCAAACCTCAACCCGGTAACTTGCCCCGACTGGGAATCGAACCCGGGCCACCTGGTTTCGCGGCCAGACGTGCTAACCGTTACTCCACTGGTGTGGACAGGTTCTAATAGGAATGGACTCTTCTTTCGTCATATAAGCAGAATATATATACTTATTACATGAAGTACAGGTCTTCATGTATTTGCAGTCCTTACTTCCTGGGCATAAATAACAACCGCCTTTGTTTGGAATATTTGTCACTGCATTACGAGTCACTTTTCTTTGTGTTTCTGAACGTACAGTTCCCCTGCTCACTGCACCTTGGTCTTGATTGAAATTATAACCAAATCTACATAAAGCATGTATATACTTTGTGTATAGGCCAACCGAATTTTCAGTACGCTTCTTTATATTTATGATGCAAAGTTGTGGACTCAGTTCTTTCAAAAAAAATTTTCTTCCAGAATCTTTTTTTTTTTGTACTGTTTAGCCCATTGATCAGTAGTTTCACGAAACAATATATATGCATTATATGCTGCAATGTCAATGAGGTTGAACAGAACCGTCATTGGCCGTTGCCGCGTTCCTCGACAACAAGAGTATGTTCTTATGCACTAGTCAAGAACATCCACTCCTGCTTTAGTAGAATTGTAGAATAGGATTATATCTGACATATCGTCAGTCACCTTCATGTCACAATGTTGCGTGCAAAGGACTGTCACAACTTTTCCTTTCTTTGGGACATTGCTGACCAAGGTGGTATCTTCAGTGAAGGCAAATCTAACTGTTCCAGGTTGGGCAGAAACGGGGCGAAGCTCTGTCGGTAAATCTCTTCTGTCACTTCGTATGGTGCCAACTGTAGTTACTTTCTCCTTCAACAATTCCGTTGCAAGGAACATTCTTATGAATATCTTGTCCATTGTGATGTTTCGTCCTGGTTGTTCCAAGTTAGACATACGAACCAACCTTTACACTACTTCAGGACCACTGTTATTTCTTTGCTCAGATTCAAACTATCCTGCATAAGGGTCTGCTGCGAGGCAGTAGTTTGTGTTGGAATCACACAACAGGTTTACTTCTATCCCATATTTACCTGGTTTGGTTGGGATATATAACCTAAATGGACAGCGCCCATGAAATGTTTTTAGTTCTTCGTCAACAGTGGCAGACTCGTTATGGTTGTAAAACATAGGAAACTTTCTCACCACCATATTCCAAATATCTCTGAGAGGAGCAAATTTACCTCGTTTCTTCCAATCTTCACGTGTAACTGAAATATCAAAACGCAGACATTTCAGTAACAATCTAAATCTATGTTCTGAAAGTGTAGCTCTATACATTGGAAACTTTTCTGCACTATATAGCTCACGAACACTGTCTTTATTTTGTCGATTCACCACACAGATTAGAGGAAGTCCAATAACACCTAAAATTTCCTCTTGGACAAAATCTTTCGAATTTCGAATAAATGCATCAGCACATGATTGCCTGAGTATATCCAATCTCTGGTTCGTGTGGATCAAAATAATATATAAACCATCCTGATAAAAAAAACCATACAGCATGCTTCCCTTGGAGTGTCAGGCTTCACTCCCGGCTTAGGTCCTCCCTGGGTTCTGATGATGTTAGCGGAGTGACGCCTTCCCTCATTTGTACTGGTTCATTTTTCCATATACTGTATTACCAGATGAAGCTGTCCCATTTCCAGGGGGTTGGTCGATTTTTGCTTCCGGACGTAGATGCTTTCGTACGGGCTGAACTTCTAAAAAAATAAGTATTTACATGCATCACACACGTAACCAGAAACCTATTACTTTCTGACCAGTAGTTTATTTACAAAAAGAAAAATAATTTTATTATACGGAGGAATGAAGCAAACGTTAGGCCTACATTCTTCTTCCTCCGACTCACTTCTTTCTCTTGAAATATCTCGACCTTTAGGCTCCTGAATAACATCTTCAGCTTCGCTACAAGAACTGTCAAATATCGCCTCATCAATGTCTGTCCCTGTTATACACTTCTTCTTAGCCATATTTACTGTCAAAGAAATAAATACAACCTCCTGGCTGCAATTATTACTGAAACATAAATGGATATAAGAAATCCAATGCGCATGTACTGACAACAATCGCTATAACTCAACAATGGACTGCCGCCAAAAGTTAATTTTCTGCTACGGTGTGTACAACATAACAACAAAGAATGTCATAAAAGCATAGCATAAATTTCCCAGTAATAAAAGAGAAATCATTAAATATATTCTCTGGGGTCAGTAGCTGACCCCCCCCCCCCCATTGGTATGCGACTGTTAATAAATTCTTCCAAAGTACGTTGTATATGTGTGTGGACTCCCCTTATGTAGATACACCTATTGTAGTGGACTGGTTCACTTTTCAGCTTATCGGATATGGTGTATTTCCATAGCAACCGAAATCGAATTGACAACTTGTCTTTCATCAATAATATTTATTTATGATTAATCTGAAAGCATAAAAAATTTACCCGCCTTGAGATGCTGTGGATTCGTACTACATAGTAAACATATCAGAGTACACATACCGTGTGGGGGAAATTACTCATGCAACATAGAAGGAAAATTTTAAAATTTCAACATGTAGTAGGATAGCTTAATATATCAGCAAATAAAAGAAAGAAAATTTCCATTGGATTATTGCTTTCATCGTAGAATTGTACCAAATAAAAGAAGCTAATTTTTCTCATGAATTTTTACCACTGATTATGACGTTATTATGTTAAATGTACAAACATGTGATTTGTTATGTTCCTTTAGTTTGTTATTTTTATGTCTTTCTTATATAATAGACCTATAACTTTTATTATGCCACCTTTTTTGTGAGGTACCTAACGACATCATAATTAATATTTTAATTTTTGCAAAATTGTTTATGTATACGATTTCAGCACATACATACATACATACATACATACATACATACATACATTGTTACACCTTGCCTTAACTATTTGTTTTAAAAACTCAAAATTGTATTATATCCATATTATGTATATACAGTATACTTTCTTTTTTTTTTTAGGTTAAGCCACATGTATTTGTAATAATTCTGTACCTTGCTTAGGTATGACCAATGTAAATAGGTAAAAATTAGGCGTTTTCAACAATTCAAATCTAAATGTACCGGTATATTTATTGTAGGGAAGGAAAAACCTTAAAAACATGCAGTATTACTCTGTAACGGAGCATGTTATTGAATGAAATAAAATAAAATACATACATAGATACATACATGCATACATACATACATACATACAGTCCACACCTGTGGAATAACGGTTAGCGCGTCTGGCCGCGAAACCGGGTGGCCCGAGTTCGAGTCCCGGTTGGGGCAATTTACCTGGAGGTTTTTTCCGGGGTTTTCCCCCAACGCAATATGAGCAAATGCTGAGTAACTTTCGGTGTTGGATCCCGGACTCATTTTACCGTCATTATCACCTTCATCTCATTCAGACGCTAAATAACCTTGATGTTGATAAAGCGTCGCAAAATAACCTACTAAAAGTAGGTGCATATATATATATATATATATATATATATATATATATATATATATATATGACACACATGAGTTCTCAATAAATTACTTAAACACATTTTAGAAATCATAAGACCCTTCGTAAGGTAGGCTACTAGTAACGGATTTTCCTGCGTTTAGTGTTGGACAATATAGATGTCTGTAATCTCGCGGAGTTTTGTAATTTATGAGAAAATCATCTTCGCTAGTTTCCAGTAAATCATCATTTTATGTTAATGATTTGAAATACAGACTCATTGTTTTGTTTTAGTTAGAAATGGTTGTATCACATGCTCATAATTCCCCACTGAATTGACTCTGACTCATAGGTACTACATATGAACAAAATCCGTCCAATATTTCGGGAGAGATCGACATATACAGACTGAATTGAATTTAAAAAATATTTGGTGTTTTGTATTCTAAAACCTTAAAATCGATTTAAGAGTATTACAGATAATGCTTTCTCTTCATACTTCTTATGAGAAAGTAAGAAATTCTGTAACCTGAAGTAAACTCGTCGCACTTCATTTATTCCGGTACCATGAGAACACCAAACACTGTGCTTTCTTCTGGATGAGCTGCGAATTCGTTTAATGTCAACGTTTTGCTTCTGTAAGATACTCTTTCTAGAAAACTGATCGTTTATAAGGCACAAGACTGTGGCAGTGTTTTGCTGTCTGTTTTCAAGGTAAACGTGGCTACATGTCGAAGTGAAGAAAAGAGAGGGAGATGCCTTGAGGCTGATTTGAAAGTTTGATCAAGTTCAAAACATGTCCGGCAATAATATACTTGTTAGTATACTCGGAACTCTACTGCTCGTATCAGTTTGTGTGTTTGCCGCGAAATGGAGGGATACTAAAAATAATCTGTAGCCTATTAACATGCAAATGGATCGTTTCTTGGGAAATCATTTCATCCCTTACGTTATCCATTTCATCCTCGGCTGTTGAATGCTTGCCATTAGATTCGAAGTTTGCGAGTTAAAGCCCGGCTCAAAGCAGTTGGTTTTAGGAGTAGTATAATAAGCAGGGAACGGATTTATATGGACTAAAAATATATGAAATATGTAAATATATATGTAGTTATTTTTACCAAAATATGGAATTAAATATGGATTTTTACCAAAATATGGAATTAAATATGGACTTAAAATTATAAAAAAATGACTATGTACGTTAAATATTGGTACATTTTAATCAAACTAAACAAAAAATATAATGGACGCACCTTATCTTCCAATGTAGTTTCAACAAAACACAATTTTTATTGTCTGTTACCATAACAATAGGTTACAAACATTTCTTTCAAGTGCTGAAAAGTGAATCTTCTTCTATTGTCTCTGAGGATAGATTTATACTGACTAAAAGAGCGTTCGACGTCACAAGAAGTAACTGGTACATAATTCAATTTCACAATGTCTGCTGGGGATAAGTCCAAGTTAATCTTCACTGTTGATTCACCACTCATCACAGCAACAACCTTTTGTAGTTCTTCATATCCAGGGTTTTTTGAAAGTACAGTGTCCACCTTAGCTCTTACTGCATCTGCAACTTTACCTCTACCACGATTCAGTTGTTCCACAGTACTATTTATAATTTCAAAACTTTCAGATAGTGAAAGGTGCCTATTTTGGAGACTTTTGAGCGTTTTTATGATGCATGAAAATGTATGCTGAATGTGAGCTAAGTCATTCTTCACACTTATGTCACAGGTAACTGTTTTCGCAGTATCAATTGAGACTGCATCTTCAGAGTCCAATGCAAGGAGAACATTGTTAATAGAGTCTATATGTTCGGCATAATATTCAACTGCTTCTAGCCATGTACCCCATCTAGTTAAAATTGGCTTTGGTGGCAATGGAATTTCAGGGTACATTTCTTTCAACACGTTAACTCTACTGGGAGCTTTGAGAAATACTTTTTTCACTGATGAAATCAACAAATCTACTTTAGGGAAATTGTCTCTGACCACTTCTGCCACACGATGAAATGCATGCGCCACACAAGTAAAATGAGTCAATTTAGGATATACAACAGATAATGCTTGTCCAGCTTTGACCATATAAGGGGCAGCATCGCTAATAAAGAATAACACATTATCGTACATAATACCCTTTGGCCACAGGATACCCATAGCTTCGTTGAACAGTTTAACTATAGTTTTGTTATTGCACTTTTCTAGAACATCACAATGTAAAAGAATTCGTTCAGAATATTGTTCACTTAACAAACCGATAACTACATTACCAACAAGTCTACCTTCTTTGTCGGGAGTCTCATCAATGGAAACCCAAATTGAACTATCTTTAATTTCATCTCTTATCTTCTGTATTGTCTCATCGTAGATGGATGGAGCATACGTCTTCCTAAGTGTTGACTCATCCGGGATTGTATGTTGAGTATATTTTTCAAGGAATTCCCTGAAGACCTTATTCTTTAGTTTGTAGAGAGGAATATCAGCAGAGATGAGAGAACGGCACAGGTCGATGTTAAACTCAGATCTTACATTCGATGTTGTTGGTTGTGTTAAAAACAATTGTCTCTGCTTGGAATTTAGTTGTTTGTTGGCCTGATGTTTACTAGTTGTAATGTGTTGTTGCACCAGGAACTTTTGTGTAGATGATACTGCACACTGACACAAATTACAAAATAATATTTTATTGTCAGTTGATAAACCATCTTCTTTAAATTCTGAAATGTAACTTGTTAGTTTTGATTTTAAATTGACTGAATGACGTACTTTTGGCATATTTACCGTCTTTATAGTATGATTTACAAAACTGAACCTATGTGTACTCTGACTGGCATTTAACTGTTGAGCTGCACAACTGAAGTCTGTTAAAAATTTTAAATTAAATTAATACAGTTTTGTAACTTACTTTCCCATTGTTGATAGGACTGCTAATTTTCAAATAACTCTGATGTTAAAGGGATTACTGAACATGTGTTTAAATCTCTATTGTTGAAATGTATTTTTAAAAGTTAATGGAATTTTGTTTTGTTTTATTGTTAAACCTAATATAATATGGACTGTTTTATATGAAATATGGAAAATATATGGAAATTAACGAAAATATGTACTAAACTCTAAAATATGGAAAAATATGGAAAATAAAAGTAGGATTTTTCAACCCTACACATTGTGAAACATAAAGATAATGCAAAATATAAATTATATTAGCTTTATAAGTAAATATGTATTTACATATAAATCCTTTCCCTGATAATAAGCATTCTGACAGCGTTTCCTTCGGATCACCTCGTACATACGTAGATTTTCAGGGTGCAAATGACTTATTGTGTCTTAATGCGAGGGATGCATTAAATATTTATCAGTTATTTCCTTCCCACGTCGGATTCATCTACAGGGTTCTGATAACGAATTTGAATTACATGTACGTCAGGAGTCACACGACAGCTGAACTGTGGCTCGAGGTGACAGACCAGTAGTGAGTGATCCCAGTCAGAGTGCACGGCGACTCACAGCAGAAATACCCAAGGAAATCGAGCCTTTTTGGAAAGAGTACATAACAACCCTTTCTGATGCCAAGTACAGTTAAGTGAAAATAAAAAAAAAAGCCTGCAATAAACGACGTTTCGTTATTTCCAAGAAAGGCATCTTCTGTATACGCTAGTGGCAAAAAAAAAAAAAAAACCGGACCGACCCTTGTAGCTGATTTCAGAGCCTTGTTCACTCCAGAGCAGGATATACTGGTAACTAAAATTTTCGTGGTTCGAGTTCTGCCTAGGAAGGAAACTTATTTTTGTTCCTTATTAAAATTTGTTCCCTATACTTTTCGATTGCTGGTAAAATTCATGTTTTGGGAATAAGTTAATTAAGTAGTAAAATACCGCTGCAATCGAAAAGTATTGGGAATAAATTTGAATAAGGAACAAAAAATGTTTCCTTCCCAGCAGGATTCGAACCACGAAAGTCTTAGTAACCAGTCTATCGTGCTCTGTAGTGAACAACGGAGACCTGCAAGAGAGCGATGCTTAACGATATCTGAGATCGGTTTTACCGAATGCACTTCGTGTGTAATCGCTCGAGCTCGCCCGGGGGATCGCTCCCCTGTCAGAACGAGCGCTCGCTTCAACCACTGTACGCGAAGCAGTATGCTACAGTACTACGTAGTTCAGCATTGGTAAAAATCGAATGCATTCATTTGATTATCAGAACCATTCGAAATAATAGAAATATTCACAATATCACTTGATTATTCGTTGATTTTGCTTACCTCCACAACAAGCCGTATGAAGTTACACAAAATATGTACTCGCATAACAGAATATGTTCCATTTTAAGATAATGATAAGAGCTTCGAGTTCAGAATCATATGACGCAAAAATAGAATGATAAGCTTCGAATGTTCTGTGTGGTTGTAGCGTACTGACTCTTCTAAAAGCCCCAGTATCTGACCCTGATCTTTATTAAATTAAACACCTGACCTACATGGTGATAAGAAAAAAGAGCGCTGCTCTCAGGCTATAGGCCTACGTATAGAATGACTAATCAACATACTGCATGCATTCGAATGATTTAATCCTACAATGGAATAATCATAGAAATCATTCGATTGTTTTCAACAATTATATATTTTAGTGGAAATTTAATTAATTACACATTTTTCTTTGTTTAGATTGAAACAGCCTGAAATGATTTTCTGTATAAATATATTTCATTCCTACTCAGTTTAACATTTAACTTCAAAAACAAACTGAGACACAAATTTAATCGTGATAATATTGTAAATGCAAATGAAATGTTTGGTTATATTACTATAAAATGTATATAAAACCGAGAAATTACATTTAATACGTGACAACTAAAAATGTCTATCGAAGTATGAAATGCAAATAATGAATTAGTAGCGATATATTTTGTTTCATCTCGAACGTAATATGAACTTTACTCATTAACTTGGGAATATTTTTATTTTAGTAGGTTATTTTACGACGCTTTATCAACAGCTTAGGTTATTTAGCGTCTGAATGAAATGAAGGTGATAATGCCGGTGAAATGAGTCTGGGGTCCAGCACCGAAAGTTACCCAGCATTTGCTCGTATTGGGTTGAGGGAAAACCCCGGAAAAAACGTTAACCAGGTAACTTGCCCCGACCGGGATTCGAACCCGGGCCACCTGGTTTCACGCTGACCGTTACTCCACAGGTGTGGACAATCCTATGTACTTTAAGGTATTCTTATCGCTTACTTCTCCGAATTTAGTCCAAGCAGAGCTAGTAGGTAACTGCTTTCCCTTTTCTTCCACTACTCTGACTCTGCTGATTTAACTTTATTTTCGGCATATACTTTTGACATCGTGTCTTGTAATCTTTTACCATCAACAGAGACGGTGTCCGAGCCTCTGCTTGAGATCGACGTCGATACTATTGAATCATCTTCAACATTCGTTTTGATGAAACGTACTGATTAGACAAGCCTACAATTCACCTACTGCTTACTGCTACCGGAAGAGCACTCATGAACACCGAGCGCTCGTCGTCAGACCCGATCGCTCGGTGTGTTGCCTTACTTCGTGATTTATCGGAACTATTCGTATATGATCGCTATTCATTCAGTCAGTGCCTTCCTGGACTGATAACGATATCCCGCGCTCGCTCTCTTGCAGGTCTCTGGTGAACAATCTGAAATCAGCTACAAGGGTCGGTCCGGGGTTTTTTTTTTTTTGCCACTACTGTACTTAATAAGATTGATAAAGCTCGAATGAAATTAATTTGTATCATCTCGTGGGTTGCGGCAAATTGTGACGGGAGGTGGATTTGCTTGCTTTTTCCACTCTGGAATTAATCCCATCCGATTTTCCAGTATTATTAAGTACACTCAAGAATGCATTTTCTTGTAAATAACGGAACCAGGCTCCTATGATTTTCACGTAACTGTACTTGGCATCGGAAAGGGTTGTTATGTACCCCTCCCACAAAGGCTCGATTTTCATGGGCATTGCTACTGTGATACACCGTGCACTCTGATTATGAAATCACTCACTACTGGTCTGTCGCATCTCGCCGCAATTCAGTTGTCGGTGTGATTCCTGACGCACATGACGTCATTCAAATTCGTTATTAGAGATCGGAAACAACCTTGTACGCTAATTAGCATTTTTGGATGGGTGTTTATAATTGATATTCTATGAATTTATTAAGTTTATTGCATGAATATACTAACAGAGTTTCCAATGTGAATTTACCTCCGCTTGCTTTAAACCCCGTGGACCAACTGAGTCTTAAATTAAGATGTTCACAGAAATAATAAACAATGCGACTGTTTACTATTAAAAGAAGAAAGGTACGTCTTGCGTTAAAAATTAAATGTACACCAACCTATCATCCAAGAAAATAATGAAGTAAAAAAGGACATAAGTTGGAAGAAGGCATGGTATACTTCGTAGCCGCTACATTAACTTGTTTTCACTCCACTGTAATTCTTTCTGTGGCTATATTAAGGACCGTATGTAGGATATTTGTCTAAATTGCCTAATCTTCCAACTTTACGAGTTCCTGTCTCTAATGTGATTGTTACGGTAACGATGGACATGTTATAGAACATAGCAAGAAGTAGATTTGATGTTTTATGTTGTCAGTACCACTAATGGTTCAGATGTAGAGATATTGGCTACTAATAAATGTAGCACGAATAATTACATGTTTTGAATTAGTACATTTCGTGGGTTTTCATTACCCTAACTTTTCGACTTTGTTTTATAATATATTAAAATAACGAAGGTTTGAGCGGAATTCTGTGTATTATTCTTTAATAACTTACTCGTACGTCTCCAAGAAAACATGTGGATAGTGGGACTGTTGAACGATTGATGTTTCAGACTGAGTACATGAAGGTTTATTGCACTCGATGGACAGCTGTTCTCATACTGAGAATAGTCTAAATCTCGTTTGATTGGAAACCTGTGTTACAAGTTCAGGTGGTATGAGCGCGAGTGAGCCTGAGTTCGTTTCTCCTCCACGAACAATTATGTAAGGTGTCCGCTTACTGAACGTTAGAGCATTGTGAAGCCATTTCCATCCATTGTTTCCATTTTTTAATACGATATTTAGTCAACGTCTTACTCGTATTTGACTCTCTATAATCACCACCACCACCACCACCACCACCCAGTTATTGTTTTTTTGTGTTATTAAATCTGTGCTAGTGGCATTTTCTTTGTGAGTTGGGCGAAGGGCTAACAACCTATCACAGTAAAAGAACAGCTTGTTATGAACCCATACAATAAGCCTCGGAATAGAAGTTATTCTCTGGCACGACCACATATCCCGAGAAGACAAAGTATATGTCTCGTGACCACAATATTGTACGAAATGGAAACATAAAAATTGGAGATTTATCCTTCGAAGAGGTTGAAAAATTCAAATATGTTGGAGCAACAGTAACAAATATAAATGACACTCAGGAGGAAATTAAACACAGAATAAATATGGGAAATGCCTATTATTGTTTGGTTGAGAAGCTTTTTTCATCTAGTCTGCTGTCAAAAAAATCTGAAAGTTAGAATTTATAAAACAGTTATATTACCGGTTGTTCTATATGGTTGTGAAACTTGGACTCTCACTTTGAGAGAGGAACAGAGATTAAGAGTGTTTGAGAATATGGTTCTTAGGAAAATATTTGGGGCTAAGAAGGATGAAGTTACAGGAGAATGGAGAAAGTTACACAACGCAGAACTGCACGCATTGTTTTCTTCACCTGACATAATTAGGAACATTAAATCCAGACGTTTGAGATGGACAGGGCATGTAGCACCTATGGGCGAATCCAGAAATGCATATAGACTGTTAGTTGGGAAACCGGAGGGAAAAAGACCTTTGGGGAGGCAGAGACGTAGGTGGGAGGATAATATTAAGATGGATTTGAGGGAGGTGGGATATGATGATAGAGACTGGATTAATCTTGCACAGGATAGGGACCGATGGCGCGCTTATGTGAGGACGGCAATGAATCTGCGGATTCCTTAAAAGCCATTTGTAAGTAAGTAATAAGAATTTCTATACCTCATTTATTTTGAGGAATTGAAGCACTGTAATATTTCTTTTGTAACAGCCTGTACTCATGTGTTAGAAGTCTGCATTGGAGAAATATGAATAATATACTGTACAACAATGCAGAAAAAGTAAAAGTGGTTTCGGTATAATGTGCAAACTTAAAGACGAGATTAAATAAAATAATTAAAGTTTACATTTCGTATGATACCTTCAGGAAAGCTTAATATAAAAAAGTTTCTGTTAGCACTGTCACGTAGTTTTATTGATGCATGGTTGTGTTTCTGTACGAGAGAGAAATATGCCCTATTATAATTTGTAGTAGATCTACAGGTCATGCCCTATACAATTCGGTCCGAAATATCGCGAATATGGATGTAACTGAAAGAAACGTGGCCCCCCCAAAAAAGAATACCTTTATTAAATGATCATATTTCGATATATTGTACTGTACCACTGTCAAGCTATAACGGGGGAAGGAGGTAAATGATGCCTCTCAGAACTCCGTTGTATGGGGATTCTATAGATTTGCTTTGCCCCCCCCCCCCCCAAGAAAATGGTTCTCTCTCCGCCTATGATCCAACGTAGAAAAACTGAGGATTAGATAATGAAACCGAAAAGATATAAGGAGAAAAAGTTTATATTCGTTTTTCGTGCAGAAAAGGTTTAGAAATGTGAAATCCTTTACACTTTGGCTGTATTTAAGTTGTACAGCGTTAGAATGGAGTGTTCTTGCAGACTGTTGCTGTCTTAAGGCAGGTAAGTACATACTGTTCGTGCAGCGGGACAGTGTGTGACGAGGAATGCATTCCGGCCAGTTTGTACCTTGTGCCGCAACGCTCCGTGTCACATCCACCATCTGACCGACCTAGTTTGACGAGTAAGAGTCAAGTATCTACTCTGACACAAAGTCCCATGTGCAGAATGTTTGTCCTTCATAAAGCAGAGATGGAACCTTAGAAATATGGAATGATGGTTTGGGAAACGGAAGCGATCCAGTTGAAGTTCTGTTACCATCTTACCTGACTTAGCTGATCCCTTGCTAGCTCAGTGCTAAGAGCGCTGACTTATCAGTCATTGCCTATTTTACACGTTTATTGGAATGATACCCCTGGTGGGAAAAAATATTGAAGGATGGGCAGGTGTAGATAACACGTGAAGACATAAGACCCATTAATGCACTGGAATAGCTTGCAGCGCCGGCTTTAAAAGAAGCAGCATGTAGAATGTTGCCTATGAGCTTAATGTGCAGCCTCTGTGCGGTTGGCTGCCTGCAGTTCTTTCCGCTCGGGATTTATATACAGTGGCTCCCATTAATATTCGGTTTGACTGGCATGTAAGATTAAAATAAATACACTATTTATTTTCAAAAAATGTAATGAAAATAAAAAAATACACTACAATAAAAGCAAAAGTCAGACTCTCTGTCAAATTACATAGATTTACAACAAAATTAAAAAAATCTCCTCTGTTATATAAATAAAAATTATAAACATTATTACATTATCCTGATAGAACATAGTGCCTCATTAATATTCGGTTTGTTCAATTCAATATTTTGTTGAATACCCCTTTTGCCTCAAAACAGCCCTCAAACGCCTTGGCATGCTCCTGGATAACTTCATAATAAATTGGGGACTAATTTTCCTCCATTCTTGCGTTAAACTCCGTTTCAGTTCTGTCTTGGAAGTGATAGGAGTGATTAAGTTCCTCCGACAAATTCTCAATCGGATTTAAATCCGGTGATTGTGCTGGGGTTCGGATTACCTTTGGACAGTTGTATAGAAGCCATAAGCGCACTTTTTCAACTCTGTGTTTAGGATCATTGTCCTGATAGTACTTGAAACTATCTTTAATCCCTAGACTCTCTGCACTTCTTTTTAAATTATTTCTCATAATGTCCAAAGACACATACTTATTCATTCCTTTTTTCTATGAAAACAAGTTCACCAACCCCATCTGCAGCCATACAACCCCATACTATGACGTTGCTCCCACCATGTTTCACTGTTGGCAACAGATCCTTTTTTTCGAGTACATTTTTCTCACGCCACATGTATTGTTGTCCATCCGACCCGAAAACGTTAAATTTGTTTTCATCAGCAAATTTGTTTTCCTCTTTATGGACATGTCCCCTTGCGAACTGAAGCCGCCTCCTTTTATTTATTTCATTTATTTTCTCCTACATACTCTTCCATTAAACCCCTTTTTCCTCAAAACTCTTCGAATTGTTTCGGCACCTACCTGCTTGCCGAACTCCTCACGAACACATGCTGCGAGTTTCTTGCACGTAGTCGAGGATTTTCTTATTTTCTTCAGGATGGTTCTTCACGTTCAGTTAATTTTTTCGGCTGCCCTTTTTGTGGTATGAACTCGATTCTGTCTTCGTTTTTGTATCTTCTTACTATATCCCCAACTGTACTCATAGTCACACGTAATATTTTGGCTATTTCTGTGTGTTTTAGCCCTTTTTCGTGATGATAGATCACAAGTTGTCGCTGGTCAAAAGTTGTGTTTCCTTTCCGATTTTACGACCTGTACTCCAACCTCGCCTGAGCTGTGCACAACGTGTAAACAGAATGACTGCACGTTCGCTACTGAACCCTACAATACTGTCGGCAAAAACGTGCATTAGATTGGAAGCAAATAAATCAAAACCGAATTTTTTAACGTTAAGAGGAATAAGCTGAAATGAAAAGCTAAAATAAATAAACAGTGTTATTAAGATGAGATGATTTCCCGTTATACATATTCAGGAACAATTTAGTTTCTCATGTTATCAGTTACATTATTATGTATGTTATACAAGGTGTTTAAAAAATACGGGGCATAATTTCAGATATGTATTTCCCACATGTAGACAATCAAAATAGTTCATTACAACATGTGTCCGGAAATGCTTTATTTCCGAGTTATGGCCTTCACAACATTGAAATTCACCGGAACGTTTTTCTTTCCGCAGGTCGTTGCCGTCAAAGGAGACATTAAGAGGGCACTCTGACACTTCATTCCGAGGCGAAGGTTACATTCAGTGTTGTGTAGGCGTTAGACTGTGCGACATGTATTCAAATCAAGAGCTGGCAGAGATATACTTCATGTATGGTAAGGCGGACGGCAATGCTGCGCTGGCTCGTCGTTTGTACCAGGAGAGGTACCCACAACGACAATGTCCAGATTGGAAGACATTTGTACGTCTCCATTACCGTCTGTGCGAGTATGGAAAATTTAACTCTCCTGGTTTGGGAAGGGGACGACCAAGATCTACAACTCCAGAAGTACAGGAGGAGATTCTGGAGGCTGTGAACATGACTCATTCTATCAGCACACGAAGGGTAGCGTTGCAAGTCGATGTTCCTCATACGACTGTCTGGAAACTGTTGAAAGAGTATCAATTGTATCTTTATCATTTGCAACGTGTACAGGCCCTGTCACCAGCAGATTACCCTGCACGAGTTAGGTTCTGTCAGTGGTTCTTGCAGCAGTGTGGTGCAAATCCGAACTTTCCTGCCTTAGTATTATTTACAGATGAAGCACAGTTCACACGAGATGGCATAACAAATTTCCACAATCAGCATGTATGGGCGTATGAAAACCCACGTGCAACTGTTCCATCTCATCACCAGGTGCGGTTCTCCCTCAACATGTGGGTCGGTATCATTGGTGATCGATTAGTTGGACCCCATGTACTTGTAAACAGACTTACGGGGCAAGCGTACACAAACTTCCTGGAAAACACCATACCGGTACCTCATGTTTTAGAAGACACTCCACTGATCAATCGTCAACACATTCACTTCTTGCATGATGGCGCTCCTGCACACTTGAGTCGTACGGCTCGCCGGTACTTGGATCGAAGGTTTCCTGATCGATGGATAGGTAGAGGTGGCCCAATTGCTTGGCCTCCACGCTCACCTGATCTGAGACCTCTCGATTTCTACTTGTGGGGCCATTTAAAATCATTGGTTTATTTGTCTCCGGTGCCTGATTTGGAATCCCTTCGGAATCGAATTGTGGCATGTTCTGAGGACATACGCAATACTCCTGGAGTTTGGGATCGTGTTCGCAGGGCAATGAGACATCGATGCAAGAGGTGGACATTTTGAACATCTTCTGTAATGACAACGACCTGCGGAAAGAAAAACGTTCCGGTGAATTTCAATGTTGTGAAGGCCATAACTCGGAAATGAAGCATTTCCGGACACATGTTGTAATGAACTATTTTGATTGTCTACATGTGGGAGATACATACCTGAAATTATGCCCCGTATTTATGAAACACCCTGTATAACCACTTCCTTATATTGTATTCTAGTATACGTGATATCCGTTACCTCGCTAGACAGGCAAACATTCACTGACACAGTTTTGAATGGAAGCACAGACTCCAAAATTCACATGAAACAGCTGTTGATAACTTGCAACATTTTTACTGCTTAAGAAGTTCGACATTTAATATCGATAAAAGTATTATTTCGAAATTATTACTGGTTTATAATGACATTTTTCGCATAATATTTATAATACCACGTGGACAAGTAAATTATCACCTGTAACATGTCTTCTTCGTACTTTTCGTACATCCCTTTCAATAATTGGAGTTTGTACCAAGTATTATCTTTCAAAGCTTGCGTTCCATAACTTTTGACACTCGGAAACATAAGACACTACATTCTTCCATTTTTTTCCAAGTGTTATGAACAAATCTCAGTGTTTCCAATGTATTGTGGTGGGCATTTTATCTATCTTAATTTCCTATTAAAAAAAAAAACAAAACAAAACGTATGCAAGCGCGCGTCCTTGCAAGGGCTCTTACAGCTGTGGATAAGATAGTATGTGAACTCGACTTTATTGGCCACTTGTCTTATCTGTGGGTCACGCATGATTCACACACGATCGGTCAGATACGCTAAAAGTAAGTGTTTCTTTTTATCTGCTACTAGCATTGTTTTGCCCAATAGTAATTACTAATTATTAGGCTTGCATAATATATGAAATAGTGAAATTACAGAGTTTGCAACTTAAATACGTAAAAAACAGCTTGCAACTTCGGTATAAAAATACTTATGGCTTAGTGAAGAATTCCTTTTGCAGAAGGTTTTTAAATTATTTTATTTTTAGTTTTGTTTCATAGTTAATACAGTGACTATTTCTTTTCTTAAGATTTGAGAATTTTACCGTTAATTATTGCGACTAAAACAAATGTTCACACAAACATTTTTACTCAAACTTGCAGCCTAAGATTAAGTTACATATTTAAAAGTATAACATAAATGTGAATAATAATAATAATAATAAAATAATAATAATAATAATGATAATAATAATAATAATAATAATAATAATAAAGCCTGTATCTTTTTAAGAAACTACTTTGTATTGTAACTTGCGGCATAGCATGCTATTGTGAGCTATCAATAGATGGTTTTTTGCATGAAACTGGAGTTGTGCATGCATTATTTAACAGTGAATTCAAGGGTCTAAACTTGAATGGCGTCTGGAATACGCAGATCATAAGTATCTTTAAATTCTTATTTACACATTGCGGCAGAGTGCATTCTCAAGAATAGGCTATAGCCCATGCCTGCACAAGTTTTGCGTTCTCCGAGTCGACTCACAGCTCGCTAGCGGAATGCAGGTATTGACTGCGCTCTGTATAAGGGTGGACTGGAAACAAGGTGCGATCTCGTACAAAATGTATACAAAAGGAAGTAGTAGTACGAGTGTTCATGAAATGAATTCCCGTTCAGTGTTTACAAAACTATCTTGCACTATTATTAATTATATACATCATGATTACACAACTTTTAACACTGTATCACTTCGGAATATGTATGATAATATTATTAATTGTTAATTAATAATTATTAATTGATAAAGAAAAATTTATTTTAAAGAAATAATAGAAATTCTATAGCTACTTAAATATACAATATCATTTTGTTATAATTTTATTTATCAGTACATCAAAACGGGGCTTTATGCTGTTGGCAGCTTAAAGGAACAGTACTGATCGTAATGAAACGTCAGTTACAGAGGTTCGATGCCTGTCTTTATTAAAGTTGATAATAGAAAACAATTGCTCACAAATATAAATGTTAAGCCAAACATAGCAATCATTTTCACAGCCAGCCTGTGTAGTCGTGGATATTATTGCTGAGGTATAGTCTTGTAAAACTCAACCAGGCTAGTAGTATTATTCAAACGGTCTTTAGCCCTTAGGTCACATTGAAGAACAATAAGTTGAAACTGAAAATCGTATGTCACGGTTTCAACTGGCGTTGAAGGAATTTCTTATAACCTTAAACTTCTTTCCAATTATGACAAGATCTTGGAATGTAGAATTAAATTTATTTTGAATTTTTTTTTAATATTTGCACATAATCGTTTAACATAGCTTCATCCCGAGCGTTTCTATCGTTGGAATGTGAGCCGTATTACCTTCCCGAAACTGACTTACGAAAAGTGTAAGTTTATAACTGAAATCCCGTAATTTATTCAATGAGCTGGCTTTTTCCCTGAAGAGAGATATTTAAATTGTTGAAGATTAATAAATTCTAACGTATCACACCTCATGTAATAATGCAACTTTCAACTCCTGAGCCTTTTTACTGCGATCTTCACCAACAAAACCGTCGTATCTATATGTGCGGACTAGTAATTACGCATTATATTATGTTTTCCTCTTTCTTTGAAACTTTTGTGGCAGATAAGACAATGAGTATTGACTCCAGCTGCTGTGAAAAAAAAAAAAAAAAAAAAAACATAAGCATTTTCCCATGCAATATTGAAAGTATTTGCCTGATGATCACTTTTCCGTCTTTTAGATTCCTCCATTATGTAGCCGTAGATAGGCAAAGTGAAATAGCTACTGATAATACACACTACACCAGATAGCTGTGTGGACTATTCTCTACCTATAGCAGGCCTACGTCATTCCGACATACCTTTCCGGCGAGCTGTTAGACGACTTATGCTCAATGAGCGCTGTTTGTGCAGGCCTCCTATAGATCTATCGCCTAGCCAATAAACTTCTCTGTGCAGTGTACCACTGTACCTTAGTTCGCGAACAGTACTATCAACTCCTAATGGGTCTCACTGAATCCCCCTGTATGGTGACTAAGTACTTATAGATCTAACATTTTCCACAAACCAGAGCAGTTTTTGTATGGCAAATGTTCAGAAAAAAGATCTCCGTAAGATATTCTAGAAAATGATACACAAATGGAAGTTTATCATCATCTGTACGCATCTCTCTTCCCACAACTAGTTCAATGAGCTAAGAAATGCTTGCTAAGTGCTATCCACCGGGCTAGGAGAACATGAAACTCTCAAAGGACAGGAATGATTATTCTCTGGGTGGGCTGACTGCAAATTATCATCAAATGATTGTAAAAATCTCTTAATGCACAGTAATGATGACTAAGAACTACATTTCCACCAGAGTACGTTACATTTTATGAGTTGAACAAAATTTAGAATTTATAACAATGGTTAGTTACCAAAGTAATTTCTGTATTTAAAAAGGGGGGGGGGGGAAGCAGCAGAACGGAATCCAACAATTTTATTAGGCTTACACAGGAATAAATATTAAAATCCTAAATAATAAGTTCAAATAAACTCTGAAAAGCTACCAAATGCATATTCCGTAAATGGTGAGTTTTGTATAGATGATACAATAATTATACTGAACCAGTTAATTGAGGAGCGAAGAGAATTTAAACTTAGAAACACTTTTGGCCTTTGTGGATTTCGACAAACCATTTGAGAAAATAAAGATATAGAGCTGTTTATCGGGCGCAATATGGAGCATCCCGTCAGTCCAAGTAGGTTTATTGTACACCCATGATGGAATGAGTTGCATACTGATTACGGTGGCCAGCTCATCTAAACTGAGTCCAGCATCTGCCACACTACGCATTCCTGTACACCCTTCAAATCCCAAGACCATACCTATAGTGGTGGTCTGCTGTACTCACCTATATACATGAATAGCCATGTGTCTACCTGAGAATTTAATAGAATAGGTCGAAACCTTCGTTGGAGTACTTCCAACAAAATATAAAAGTCACTTTCTGTGACACCATGCACACCATTTTACAGATAATGTTTTGGAATAATCCCAATTTCTTGCAAGATAGCATCTTTCAGTTGGTGTAGGGTTGTTGGAAAAAATCGCTCTTTGAGGTAACCCTACAATCAAAAGTCGACCAGACTGAGATCTGGAGATCGTGGAGGCATACTGTTTGAAAGAGCCTATCGATAACACCATCGCCAAAGATCCGCGTAATTAAATTGTTTCATATGAGTGTAGCGGTGCGCCTTGTTACATGAAGATTAAGTTTTCCAGGTCGTTCAAATATCTGGGAGCAACAGTAACAAATATAAATGATACTCGGGAGGAAATTAAACACAGAATAAATATGGGAAATGCCTGTTATTATTCGGTTGAGAAACTTTTATCATCCAGTCTGCTGTCGAAAAATCTGAAAGTTAGAATTTATAAAACAGTTATATTACCGGTTGTTCTGTATGGTTGTGAAACTTGGACTCTCACTTTGAGAGAGGAACAGAGATTACGGGTGTTTGAGAATAAGGTTCTTAGGAAAATATTTGGGGCTAAGAGGGATGAAGTTACAGGAGAATGGAGAAAGTTACACAACACAGAACTGCACGCATTGTATTCTTCACCTGACATAATTAGGAACATTAAATCCAGACGTTTGAGATGGGCAGGGCATGTAGCACGTATGGGCGAATCCAGAAATGCATATAGAGTGTTAGTTGGGAGGCCGGAGGGAAAAAGACCTTTAGGGAGGCCGAGACGTAGATGGGAAGATAATATTAAAATGGATTTGAGGGAGGTGGGATATGATGATAGAGAATGGATTAATTTTGCTCAGGATAGGAGGGCGGCAATGAACCTCCGGGTTCCTTAAAAGCCAGTAAGTAAGTAGGTCGTGATTCCTCAGTATAGAGGTGACGAAATTCTGCTGCATGCTGGAGTAGTGCTCCCATTAACTGTGACATTGTCTATTATTGAATTGTTGTCTTCGAAGAATTATGGATCAGTGATGAATTGCGAAGTGGACTCACACCACATAGTGATTTTCAAGTTATGATCTTATTGAATTAAACCTCAGGGTAATTTTCAAACCTAATTCTGCAGTTACTCGTGTCAACTCTGCATTTAAGAAATAAGTGTACTTTGTCCAACCAATGATTTTAAGTTGAATCTCTGTTAGCACAAATAAAGTAAAACCATTTTTTAGTGTAAACACTGGTTTTAATTTATATGGGTACAGACGTTTTCTTAACTTTCTTCAAACTGTGTTATAATTCGTTTGAAGATGCCGGACTCTAACACTACTAATTCCATAATAATTATGTGTATGTGTATGTAATATTATGTGTTATGTGTATGAAGAATTTCAGCAGCGTCACATCATTGGCTACCTTTTTAGTTTCCGGAATTCTTCTTGTCGCAACAAAACCAGTTACCTCAAACCTCCTAATTAAATCTCCATAATAATGAATGAAACATGGACCGTCTTTTAAATCAAGTGTTCTAAATTTTAAATTTGTTATTGAAACAAAGTGATTGAACAAGTGTCACACTTCAAATATTTAGGCTGTGATGTAACTAATATATGAAATGGACCGAAACAAAAATCGTAAAACTAAATATTTTCAAGTTATCTGTGGCATAATGTGGAGAATCCCTAGAGGTTAGCAAGGAAAGGTACACAGCTCAAATTTTACTCCGTTCATGCACTACCTCACAACGACCAAAGGACGCACCAGAGAAAATCGCATAAGAAATAACACATAAGAAAATATGGATTTGGAGTAGAATCAGTAGGACAGAAAGTGATTAACTACAGAAGAAATTGGACACACTATCTGGTTTGCATGACAAACAGAATCCCGAAGTCCTCTGAAGTTTCACGGCTATCATGTTGAAAGGTACTGTACTATGTAGATCGACGATTCGCCTAAAGAAAAGAAGGAAAGATAATGGTTAGACTAGGATAGGTGTTAACCTAATTCTTGATAAAAGAATAGGAAAAAGAAGACACATTTCAGGGGATATGTTAAATCTGAAAGACGATCCCTGCAAATTAATATTAAATCTTCATCGCAGTAACTTTGTACACCTAATTCTAGACTCATTAATAGATCCCGGATGTTAGGTAAAATGCCTTTTTTTATAAACTGAGTGTACTGTATGTATGAAAGACCTATTAGAGATAAACACGTGTCCACACATTTGGGGACGATAGGCCCAATTTTTATTTTGCCTTTATTGCCTATTTTAGCTCCCGTTGCCTATTTTAAGGTTAAATGCCTTTTTTTTAGCCTTTTTACGTCGTCATTGTACATTTCTATATTTTTAATGCATTTAAAATAAACTGCACATACATTATATCAAAAAACAAAAAAGAACGGTTGTACAAATTAAAACTATAATGATATTCATCTCACACAAATATTTGCTGAGAATCTTATTCTCCAGCAATACATAATTTCCAAGAAATCGTAAACTTTTCTCTCGTACCGATTCCATCTTTTATGTCACTTAACAAAGATGTTTGAACAGTATAACCCTCAGTGCTCAAGTCACTTCGGAGTTTACTGACGAAAGATAGGGGATGAGGGAAGTATTAAAAGCAAGTCTCCAGGTCCTGTTATTGTCGTTTGCACGCACAAGTCACGCGTAATTTGAAATCTCTAATCCTTTCTCACACCCCTCTTTTTGAGACAATACACAGTCTGTTTTTTCCGATCTCTGAAAGAAAGTAGAGACAAAAAGATATAGTCTCTTCACTATAGCAAGTAAAATATTATGTTAGTTTGGGACTGAACTTGTATTAAACATCTCCAGTTTTCGTGATTATTGCAATATTTATCGTACCGAAAGCTAGTGCATACTTAAATAGTAAACTAGGCTACATGATTATGTCCGCGAATTCGGTTCAGATACACTATCTATCGATGGTACTGTTCTGATGTGCGAAGTTTGTGACAGTAGACAACATAAAAAAGCAGCATGTTGTGACACGTAACCAAGAAAAGTGAGAACCGTATGGGATAGTTTATTAAATATTCGTCTATTTTTTGTTTGTTTCCATGATTAATAAATGCCTATTTCATTGTCTATTTCCACTATTTTCAGTGTCTGCCTATTTTAACCAAAATAAATGCCTAAACATCAGGGCTCTACTAATTAGTAATACGCTTCCAATGTAACTACGAGTTACAGTAGCTCTTTCTCTACTTTACGACGTTGTGTTTATTACGGCATGGTTTATACTCAATGTATAGAAAAATAAGATCTTGCATTATCTGATTCGAGACTGGCGTGTCGCTGCTTGACTGCCTTCAATTGCCATTTTCGTGTGGAAGGCGCGTTTGTTTCCCTCCAGTAAATCGTATACGAACCGTTACGTCAACAGCGGGCAAGGCGTGATGGCGGCGCTAGCAGTCCCACTCACACCTCTACGTAACGAGATTTCCGCGGCGACCTAATTTCTCTTGCCGAATCCATGACACTTGTGCGTCCACGCTTCGGTTAGTGCTTGCGTGTAAGCACATCCACATGCCATGTTTTGAATTTAGAGGGTCTTTTTATTTGAAACGCAGTTCTAAGTCTTGAAATGATTACAAGAGAGCTAAGCTTACCGTACGTTCCGTAAAAAACGGAACAAAAAATTGAATCTTAGTATGATTAAAACTGGCAATTTGGCTTCATTTGTTGTTATTTCAGTTCAATTTTGCGAATTATAATCTTAAGATCATTTGTTTCAGACTTATTAACATTACCACATTCTTCATTTATATACCGTAACTTCTCTTATCTAGTCCAATACCCCCCCCTCCCCACTACGGTTTAAAATACCTCTGCCAAGTTAATGCCGTATCCACTGCCATGTTCCGTCATAACTTATGTTCAGTTCCTCAGGAACATAACATTGCCATCCTTCCTCGTCCACCGTTATGGCTGAGGGGTTAGCGAGTCTAACTCCCAGCGGTCCCGGGTTTGATTCCCGGTCAGGACGAGTTCCCTGGGTGAGGTTTTTTTGGGGTTTTTCCCTCACTCTTATGGATGAATATCAGGTAACTATCAGGCAACTTCAGGCGATTGGAACCCCACTCATCTTCGCCATTTCCTTTCCTCCATCATCATCCTTTCCTCATCATTCCGTTTCTGGTTTTTCAGATCACTCTACAGACGGCCTCCCGGAACTACTGGCTCTCTCGACCGGCCTCCGTGGAATGTAGCTAAGCGACGTTGGATGGCTTCTGCAACGAGCACCCGAGGCGGACCTACTCGGGGGAGCAGTTTCGCCTCGGACCGATGGGGGGGCCTTGGGGGAAGTTGCCGAAGCAGGAATGATATATGGATTTCTGTTGGCTGTAGGGACCGGTCGTTAGGGAGTCATGTGGTTGGGTTAGTGCGCGTAGGGGATCTATGGCACGCAACTCATTCCATATCGAGGGTTAGCGCAATAGATGTCAACAGGTCGCAGTGCTGGGCCATCCGTGCCCCCCTCACTTAAATTCCATTCCATTCAATCCTTCCTCATAGTTTTATCAGTTAATTTTGAAGCATTCTTCCGTAAAAAAAGAAATAGTATAGTAGTTTGTTTTCAAAGTAACAAAATAGCTAATTACACTCTGGTGTATCTACATCCCCGTCAACATCCAGGCATGTCGTACCACCGTTTATTCAACCTAGGGCCACCTCTTCCAAATCCACAGCCTTAGAGCAGAGACCAGCTCAGCTCCTTTAGTTCCTGTTGTTTGTGTTTATTCACCTGTCCGAAGACAGATTGGAACCTCGTGACACTAATAAGGCAGCGCTCATGAGGCAACTAAGCCAGGAGATAATGGGGTAGGGTGGTCAGTTTCTTTCGCTCTCCTTTATTTAATATCATATTATAATGATTAAAATAACATCTGAGTAGGCTTGAATTGGACAAATCACATCTGTTACCTTTATCAGTAACATCCGTTACTCTAACAGGAAAATATTCAAACTAATAAATAAAAGTTCTGAGTATAATGTCATTATTTTCAGACATACGTATATGACTAGAGTCATTAGCCAAACAGTGACGACGGTAAGAGCTACAAATACAATATAATAACACAGGCAGAAAGCAAAACACTAAATACTAAAAGCTAATAGCAGTAGAGTATAAGGATTACCGGTAACTATACTTTTTAAAACTGAATCTTAAATATTTCTGTAAATAACTGAACCTTTATCCCAACGAAATTATTACATCTAAAGCATAGAAATGATTATTTTGAAAATGCCGAATGTAGAAATTCTGTTTTATCGAAACATGATAACTACTGTTGAGAATTATAATATACAGTAAAAACCTTAAAATATACATGGAACTATATACTTACGTATGCATTTATGTATGGTATGTATGTATGTATGTAGATAGATGGATTTATTGACTAATATTATACATACAAATTTTATATTATCATACTTTTGTCTAAAATCCAATGTATGTATGTATGTATGTATGTATGTATGTATGTATGTATGTATGTATGTATGTATGTATGTATGCATGCATACAATAGACTGTGCAGGTACTATTTCGTATTGTCGGTAATGAGGCGATAGTAGCGATCCTAGTGGTTAGCAACTATCTATAGATGCATATTTACTACGTATTGAGAGATTCGAACTTGTCTAACTTGTTGACTAAACAACAATGAAAACAATATAATTATTTTGTATGCCTATTATAAAATATATACAATAAAATAATGTAAGTGCGTTTTCCACGAGATATTCGTATAGATCATTGACTAACGCGGATGAGATCCGGAATTTCTGAAATCGCTGTATTATGTCACTCCCAAATAATTCGCGGGTTTTAACAAAGCAAAAGACAACTAAAATAGCTACGCCGAACAATTACAGATAGCGGGCCTAGTGCAACATGTTTCAAGGTAGTTCGGATGGCGTCCTTTCTGACCCTGAGGGTTTTGACACTATGGCCGTCGACTTCAGATCAATGTGGCATGCGAGCAATGTGCTGTTTGTGGTCGAAACTTTATTCCTTGGAAAAGGCAGGCTACCTTGTTGATCTTTTCTGTTACTTTATTACTTAATCTAAATAAATAGTTGAAAACTGACAATTAAGCATGCTGTGATGTACGTAGCAGTCCAGGCGTGGCTTGACAACATGGTCATGGATTCTAATACTGCATAGCGTATGGATAATCCGTCCATTTTCTGTTTACCAGAGCTTGACGTAAGCTGTAACCTAATTCGACTACTGTAATTTATTCCTCCCGCAGTACTATTGCGTGCTCTGTAAATTGTACAAAAATGTGTTAAGCACAACCTTCGCTCTGATTTAACCTAAACTAACCTTAAATACGTAGATTGTTTAAAAATGTTTTGATAATGCACATCTTTGTACTGTGCGATCGTTGAGACAACTAGGCCTATAGATATTGTCATTTTCTATTAAAGAATGAAATAAAATATTAATAAAAATTTTACGAGGACGTTCTAAGAAGAGACGAGAATAGAGTGACAAATATTAGACTTTAGACCAGGGATCGGCAGAAATGTCGCAGTAAACTATCTTTGCTTCATCCCTCCCTTCCGTCCAACTCCCCTACAACTCCAGTACACAGGCATCTATCAGTGGCGGGTTACCTGATTACATTTAGATAGCTTCTTTCTCAAAACCTTCAACGTCTGTTCGGAAACGTGTGTTTATGGAAGAATGAGAGGAACAATATTTGTTGTGCATATGGTGGCGATGTAGACGCCTCTTGTGTTCAAAAATTATAATAGGCATTTATAAATCAAACATCTAGCGACATTACGACACGTCATAAGATTATCACGAAATCATAAGTAAGCTTGAACATATCCAATGTAATTGTAAACGGAAAAGTATACAGTAGAAAATAAGTATAAACATAATTTTCTTTTCGTAGGGCTGGACTGGGCGAAGCAATTAAAAAACTAAATTCAAATAACAGTTCCGGTACTAAAATATGATGAAACAAGCTATGAGTCAAAGGGAACTCCATGCAAGTTATGTTATTGCTTTGGAAATCGAAAAATCATTGATGGACATGAAGGACAGTTCATTAAAACACGTCTGAATAAAGTTTCTAACATTATTTGTCCCGAATAATCTGATGTGTTTAACAGTACGAAATTATCCACACGAACAATACAAAGGAGGATAATGGATATTTAAACACTAGCTCAGCGAGAAATAAAATCAACGATGCATGAACAGTCGTCTAATCTCTCGTTTTAGGTGGAAACACAGATATTGATACAGTAGCACTGGTAATGTTCACTCGCGGAGTTACGAAAGAGCTCTCTGTATAAGAAATATTTGCTCGATGTCATTGCACTTAAAGGAAATACAACAGGATACGTGTTATTCCAAGTATGAAGAAAATATATAGAAGGAATGAATCTGAACATAAAGCAACTTGTATCTGTAGTAACATAGAGACTCGAAATACGACTTTAAACAAGTCTACTAGATGGAGTAACGTGTTATTAAGAGAGCTGGAAATAAGTGAGGACATATAACGTTGTCATTGTATAACACACCAGACTGGGTTAGATTTATTTAAAATGCTCTCAATAGAAAATATGTGTAGTCTTATTATAGGTCTCCTGTCGCTACCCTACATAGCTCCTATGTTTGGCTCTATATTCAATATATTTCGGGTGTTCTTTTCTGAACGATAACTTGTAATATCTAAACAAAGATCGTGACTATCAGACGAAAAGTTAAGAGTTGTATTAAGAGTGCCAATTTGTGATGTATTTTCATAGGTTGTTGTAGCACAGTAAAAATAAAGGTGAAATAAAGTATAATGTCCACTATAAATCAGTATTGTGTAGTGTACGTCAGATGCTTGTGTTAAGAGTCCGCCATTGTGATCCGAACGGCGTGCTCTATACTCCTCGATTGATATTACATCTTATGTATTGCGGGTTGCGTTCAGTGATGTCATCGTGAGTACAGATTTGCCGATGGCTGCTTTAGACCTTCGAAAATAAAGATTGTACCAATAGCAAGTCAACACTGATATATCGAAACAAGCTATTAGTCTACTTCTTGATTCAATGATAATGACGATTATAATGGTACGATGCTAATATAAAGGTGACAAACGAAATGAGAGTAACCCGAGAAGAAATTCACAGCACTACTTACATCCACTATAAAATCGAACTCCATAGGATTTGTACCCGAGTCTCCTGCATATATTGTTGTGTAGAATTAAATTAAAATTAAGTTAGATTTCGTCATTTTCAGAAACAGTAACTGTTGGGCGTAACAAAGGTTCATGCAGGCATGGTCTGAAATTTTTTTATGCAGATTTAATTCATTGCGAATTATTAAAGGATGAAGTCGTCAGACAAATGACTGCAGATATCACTGTCATGGATATCGCTTGTGTGGAGTGTGCTTCGCACTGCGGCGGCGCACAGTGGTTCATTTTCCCGAATTCCTGGCCAAAACTCCAAAACTGAAACATATAGGAGAGGGTTGTTTGTTGTCTTAAGTTGAAGAGGAAGGACAGGGCATGTAGACATCGTATATCTTATCTCCCATCTCCAGTCCTGTGCTTGTAAATACATGGCTGAAAATGCGTCTCTCTTGGACAATGCAGTTGCTGAGTTTGCGTGGTGAAAGAAAGGTCGTTTTTGAAGTGTCATAAACAGGGAACGGATTTATATGGACTAAAAATATATGAAATATGTAAATATATATGTAGTTATTTTTACCAAAATATGGAATTAAATATGGATTTTTACCAAAATATGGAATTAAATATGGACTTAAAATTATAAAAAAATGACTATGTACGTTAAATATTGGTACATTTTAATCAAACTAAACAAAAAATATAATGGACGTACCTTATCTTCCAATGTAGTTTCAACAAAACACAATTTTTATTGTCTGTTACCATAACAATAGGTTACAAACATTTCTTTCAAGTGCTGAAAAGTGAATCTTCTTCTATTGTCTCTGAGGATAGATTTATACTGACTAAAAGAGCGTTCGACGTCACAAGAAGTAACTGGTACATAATTCAATTTCACAATGTCTGCTGGGGATAAGTCCAAGTTAATCTTCACTGTTGATTCACCACTCATCACAGCAACAACCTTTTGTAGTTCTTCATATCCAGGGTTTTTTGAAAGTACAGTGTCCACCTTAGCTCTTACTGCATCTGCAACTTTACCTCTACCACGATTCAGTTGTTCCACAGTACTATTTATAATTTCAAAACTTTCAGATAGTGAAAGGTGCCTATTTTGGAGACTTTTGAGCGTTTTTATGATGCATGAAAATGTATGCTGAATGTGAGCTAAGTCATTCTTCACACTTATGTCACAGGTAACTGTTTTCGCAGTATCAATTGAGACTGCATCTTCAGAGTCCAATGCAAGGAGAACATTGTTAATAGAGTCTATATGTTCGGCATAATATTCAACTGCTTCTAGCCATGTACCCCATCTAGTTAAAATTGGCTTTGGTGGCAATGGAATTTCAGGGTACATTTCTTTCAACACGTTAACTCTACTGGGAGCTTTGAGAAATACTTTTTTCACTGATGAAATCAACAAATCTACTTTAGGGAAATTGTCTCTGACCACTTCTGCCACACGATGAAATGCATGCGCCACACAAGTAAAATGAGTCAATTTAGGATATACAACAGATAATGCTTGTCCAGCTTTGACCATATAAGGGGCAGCATCGCTAATAAAGAATAACACATTATCGTACATAATACCCTTTGGCCACAGGATACCCATAGCTTCGTTGAACAGTTTAACTATAGTTTTGTTATTGCACTTTTCTAGAACATCACAATGTAAAAGAATTCGTTCAGAATATTGTTCACTTAACAAACCGATAACTACATTACCAACAAGTCTACCTTCTTTGTCGGGAGTCTCATCAATGGAAACCCAAATTGAACTATCTTTAATTTCATCTCTTATCTTCTGTATTGTCTCATCGTAGATGGATGGAGCATACGTCTTCCTAAGTGTTGACTCATCCGGGATTGTATGTTGAGTATATTTTTCAAGGAATTCCCTGAAGACCTTATTCTTTAGTTTGTAGAGAGGAATATCAGCAGAGATGAGAGAACGGCACAGGTCGATGTTAAACTCAGATCTTACATTCGATGTTGTTGGTTGTGTTAAAAACAATTGTCTCTGCTTGGAATTTAGTTGTTTGTTGGCCTGATGTTTACTAGTTGTAATGTGTTGTTGCACCAGGAACTTTTGTGTAGATGATACTGCACACTGACACAAATTACAAAATAATATTTTATTGTCAGTTGATAAACCATCTTCTTTAAATTCTGAAATGTAACTTGTTAGTTTTGATTTTAAATTGACTGAATGACGTACTTTTGGCATATTTACCGTCTTTATAGTATGATTTACAAAACTGAACCTATGTGTACTCTGACTGGCATTTAACTGTTGAGCTGCACAACTGAAGTCTGTTAAAAATTTTAAATTAAATTAATACAGTTTTGTAACTTACTTTCCCATTGTTGATAGGACTGCTAATTTTCAAATAACTCTGATGTTAAAGGGATTACTGAACATGTGTTTAAATCTCTATTGTTGAAATGTATTTTTAAAAGTTAATGGAATTTTGTTTTGTTTTATTGTTAAACCTAATATAATATGGACTGTTTTATATGAAATATGGAAAATATATGGAAATTAACGAAAATATGTACTAAACTCTAAAATATGGAAAAATATGGAAAATAAAAGTAGGATTTTTCAACCCTACACATTGTGAAACATAAAGATAATGCAAAATATAAATTATATTAGCTTTATAAGTAAATATGTATTTACATATAAATCCTTTCCCTGGTCATAAATATGTTGTATAAGTGTGAAACTAAAAACTGAAGTATGGATTCGATTCCTGGAAGTGTGTAGAATATTTGAACATAGTTTTAATTAATTATCTAGTTAACTAACGGCGTTTAGATATTAAATAATATAATCATGTTAATTGTGGTTGAAAATGTGAAAGCGGCGGATTCACGGAGGTTAAAAGTTATCGGTCCTGCGAGGTCCTGTCAAGTTTCTCATTACAAATCATACCTATGTGGGTGCTTTTGATGTACCAATAAAGAAAGTCTGCCCCCAACTGCCACTGGACCCACTAGCTCGAATTTAGTTTTGAAGTGCGCACAGCGTCTTTGCGTTGTAATACAAGGGAAGATCGGAAGGTAACGCACAACAATTATCTAACGGAATACTATTTTGGTTAGAACGTTCAAATTTGGCAGATAGTTAGTTTAAATCTTGCACTACATACAGCAATGATTCGATTGGACGTCACCCTGGCGAAACGAGCTGTAACTACTGAGTAAAAATGGCGCGTTTTCTACCATCGTTCACTTGTGAAGGGCAGCGAGGTGTAGTCCTTTTTATTGCGAAAAACAAAACATTGGAGTAAAATCCACAGATAAATATTGGAGGTGTGCGGCGCTTGATTGTCTGGACCATAGTAACATCTCCAGGTGGTGCAGGTTCTTCGAAGAAGTCCACCGACGAAGCGCGTTCCGTCCGAACGGTGACCGCTGCAACACCACCCAATGTCAGAGGCATCATTAAGGCGGCAATCACCCATCCTACAGTCCAGACCTTTGCACCGTCTGACTTTCACCTCTTCGGACCAATGAAGAAATTCCTAGGAGGACAACGCTTCGGTTCGGATGAAGAAGTGAAATCAGCCGTGCGCAGATGGTTATGCGCCCAAAAAACGGAGTTTTATGAACAAGGTGTACTGAAAAGTGTCACGATGGGAGAAATATGTCGAGAGACTTGGTTCCAATGTCGAAGAATAAGTAAAATCTTTAGCTTTCTTGTGCATTATTTCATTTTGTTTACCTATGTAATACGTTGCCACAAAAATTGTGTCGTATAGTAATCCTTCAACAATTTATTAAAATTTTAATTATTTCTGTAATTCCTTTCAGGACATGAACGTCAACACATTAACCTCACTAGGCGTGAATTGTTTACAGTACGTTCATCGTTTAAAGAAAAGTATGATTATTTAAGAGAACGCATTAGAATCATAACCGATTCCCCTGCAACATCATCCGATGAACTAAAGACTGTGTTGAAACATGTAATGTATAATTTTAAAACCAGATGGCAACGGTCAAATAGGAAGTTGAAAGATTCCTACCACAGAATAAGAAATGGCTTGAAAATCTTCGAGTTTTCCAATATGCGTTACTGAAACACAACAGAGAGTCGAACGTCCATTACTAGAATTTAGTAAAGTAGTGAACGGTATAAAAGACGAAAAGCACAGGGATTAAGACAAAACGTAGGTCCTTCAGAACTCGCATACGCCACACAAATGAGTCTTCGTGAAGCAGGAGAGATTTATATTGCTGTTGCAATAAAAGATGTGCAATTTTCAACTCCAACCAGTACGTCAAAATGCAGCAAAGCTTTTAAATTAAGTTCAGAGCGTTGTATACCTTTATCTGGAGTAAAAGCATTGTCCATTCTAGTTGAAGTTATATTAACAAAATTCCAGTCTAACCAGATTAGGTGCGAGGCTAAAAATCCAACGCCTACATTTTCCAGCAATACAGAACGGTGCTAGAAGCACAAAAGACGTGCTATCCCGATACCAATGCCATTAAAAAAAACTGAAAAGTCTGCTGAAACTGATCTGCAGGCATTGTTGGACCATACTTCATAAAGAATATTGAAAATCCCAAGAAAGAAACTGAGGCGTTTGTGAGCAGATGTAATATAACTTCTGTCAGCTCCAGATGCATCTACATATTTAGATGTGTCCACTCAGGGCTCTGATGAAGATGACTCCCTTATCTCCGCAGACTTTGATGCTAGCGAGTGAAAGAATTACTATACTATACACATATTATACATATAATATGTACATATATGTATAAGTATATAGATAAAATAGACTATAACTTTGAATATTCTAAGAAGCAATGAAATGATCATCCACGCCAAAAAGCATTTACTATAGCTATTTATGTGAATTTAGTCGATATTTAATTCTTAATTATGTTACTTTTACGATATGTTTCGACTTTGTTACGTTGCAAATTAATTCAGAATCTCTAGAGGTTTTGGCCAAGAAATTGGGAAAATGAACCACTGTGCGGCGTGGCACTGTTGACCGAGTGCATATATTTATGAATATGTAAACAAATGGGTAGTCTCCCCTGTCACGCGTTCCGCCATCATGCAATTACTCTGTTGAATGTGTGCGTGCGTATGTTCTGTCTCCCCAAAGTTAATTTTCGTGTTCCGCGCGACGTTGCTGTGCATTTGCATATTGTGATCAAAGAGGTTTGTCTCGGAATGGAACTCCAACGCACAGGAAGTCTGCAACATCCGTTGTACTTTTCAGTACGCCTTATTTTGTAAAAGAAAGCTGGTTTTATGTAGCAGCCTATTTCTCAGTAATAGTTTTACATCAATTGGCAGCTTTGTTTATTAAAGTTGTTCAATCACTTGTAATATCAAATCTGTTGTCCACATTGTAACTTGCTGAGTTATATCGTATGACGTACTCTCCCATTCTTAATTTCGTATAGGCATTGGTGTCATTCTAATCTTTTAATAACCAATTTACAATTCATTTTTAATAACCAGATAAGCCGATCTTATTGTTACATATGTCAACATATTAAAGCTTTTTTTCAATCTTTATGGCTTAACACATTAAACAAAACCAAGTTACATATCACTGTTTTGTATATTTACATTTGTATGAACGTTTTTCACTTTCCAAGGGGCATCATAAGGTAAAACAATATTAAAATATCACGTCTAAAATCAAGTATATAAAAATGTGCAAGACTGTTTATCATGATACATAACTAGGCTTCGTAATTCAGCTATCTATAACCTGGAATGAAGTTGCCTGATTCGAAGTATATGTGACGTCACAGCACAGGTATAGGTATGTTAGTATACAAAATAGTTATGCACGCTCTGCCTTTCGCTATAATAAGTCGAAGCGGGAACGCAGTCATAGTGAGTAGTCTTATCGATCACTGCTCTTACTAGTCGTATTATTTAAATAACTACATCTTTGTGGCTGATTGAAGGTTCATTGCAGAGGTAAAATGCCTTAGGTAAGACGCTGAAGCGTGTAATATTGCAGGGCATAGTTGAGAATATTTGAACTAATATTTTCACTGTCAATATAGACAACATTACATATACATTGTGTGAAACAAATCTAAAAGTGACAAAAAACAGTGCACTGAAAGACGCTATTATTATATCAAAAGGCACGAAAGTATGTTGAACATAATCCAAAAGAACCATCAAAATCTGAAAATTATCAGGTTATTAACTCTACGTTTAGCGTGGATTTGTGTAGCCTACCATGATATTCAGTGCCAACATCCCAATTAATAAATTAAATAATCTACATTTCATGGGATTTCTAGAAAAATACATAGTAAATTAGTGAGTTTTCAGTGATAAGCGACATATGCAATATCCTAATGAAACATGAAAAAAATATCAGACAATAGAAATTCTTCTACTAAATCATGCACCAATAACATCATATGATATTGAAAGAATTTCTTGCAATATAAAATCATTTCAAGTGACACCCGCATTTGTTAAAGTTCCGTAACTTACAAAGGCATGTTATTATTCACAGCAAAGATCACGACGAAAATGAACATCACGGCTCAAGCATGTGTTTACTAGTAGGCTTTTAGCTTCAGAATGTCGGGAGTTGACTGTACTCCACGAACACGAAGCGAAGACCTGTTTGTTTATATCCTTATCTGTTGCATCACTTGTGTTCGACGTACTACTTTATATACCCAATATGTCTTAACTTCAGTCTTTAGGTAGCTGGAATACGAAGCCTATACATAACACATAATGCAAATCTCATATTATAGTGTGCACAAATGAACATGTTAAAATGGACTTGAATAAATGTATATTAAAACGTACCGTGAAGAATCAATATAAACATGTCTGTATGGCTGTATCTTGTATGCTATGTACGATATCAATAAAATGCATTAGTTAATGCTTAATATACTTTGCGTACAAAGATATACATTGGTGCTAAATAATACTAAATTATTGCATTTTTGTTAATATTTAATGTAAATGACACTGTCATAGAAGATTAATAAATGTCCCATTTAATGGGTGTATGATGAAACAATAGAATGATGCAGGTTGTCAATGTTCAGTTTTCAAACTTTTCTGAATTTTCTATTTTATATGTACTAAAATATAAGATACAAAATAATGATAGTTTGTTATACTGTATAATGTTTTGTGTACAGTGATATGGAACTTGGTTTTGTTTAATGTGTTAAGCCATAAAGATTGAAAAAAAACAAGCTTTAATATATTGATACATGTAATTTTAAGAACCAGTTGTCTCCGCTATTAACCGCGAATTTCATATCTTCGCCATAGGCCTAATCATCATCGTCATCATCATCGTCATCATCATCATCATCATCATCATCATCATCATCATCATCCAGGCCTAATGACTTGTTCCGGTGTCATTGTTCATCCAGTGTTCTTCTAATAGGACGATCTTATTTATCCCCGTTTTCCTGTTGGATGATATTTCAAAAGTAAATTGGGTAACCTCTCTTTATATTTCCTTTCGACATATAGTTTGGAAAAATATCAAATAAGTTAATAATAAATAGCTAAAAATAAGAGAAAATTGCAATACACGATGTCACAAAATTATGTGTAGAGTAATTTAAAAAATGCTGACTTACGTCACGAAGAAGGGGAGTACAGAATATTCGCGACACCAACTAACTAACTTTGAATATCTGACCATATTCAATATTGTTTGAAACGTCCGAAGATGCATCTGCACATGCACTACAATATGGCGTTGCTACGAAATGGCGGTGATATACTCAACATTTACCCGTTTAACTTTTTTACTTTCCGAAACATAACAACTGTATAATCTGTTTTACTTTCCTTAGATTACCGCTATCACCACTATTCTTGATCGAATGCTTTAACTTTTCATTGCTCTCTGCGAATTAGATTCAGACATAAGCGCACTGAACGCTGCGGACCAAGTGACGAGTAATGCATTTAATATTGTCAATAATCTTTATGAAAAAATTAATTATTTCATTCAAGTGGGATAAAAAAATTGCAGAAAATCGCAGCTGGGGTTCAAGATTACATATCATATCATACCATATATATTCCTGTCCTGCTCTTCACTGCCTGGACAATACAGGAAACAATATAATAATACGAGTAAATATGATAACTTCGAGCTGTAATGTCGTTTATTTCTGTTTTATGTTTACTGCAATAATCTATTGAAGAGCTAGAAAATTTCGTGTTAAATTAAAGTTCTTTCTTTTTTGTAAAAAGCTAATTTTCAAACTTAACCTATTTAACAACCGGTTAAAGGACAAAATGAACAAGCAGTTCGGGCGAATCGGCTGAATGATACCACTAAGTCCTGAGAGTATAGTATCCTATACCATACCCGAAGTATAGTATAATATACATGCATTTGTGCCCTAACTGTAACCTGCAGAATTTTTTCAGCGTTTTTCCTCATGTCAGTGGCTTTTATTTTTGAATTGTAGAATTATATTGAACTTCAAAAATAAATGTCTCAGTACTCAGGAGGATATAGGTTCCTGAACATAATGGTGTCATAGATAACGAAGCGAAGAGTATGTAATTGGCGACAGGAATAGTGACAATTCACTATATGCCAGAGAGATGCGTTCAAGTTATGGGTATCACTGACGATGTGGAGAGAAAGAAATAATTTCTTCACATACCTACATCTCTCTGCGGGATGTTGCGAGATGCAGAACAGAATCTTGAGAAGTGCTTGCTGGCTCTTGAATTGAAGGCATATTAAACCAGTCAATTTGTAATACGTTTTGTGCGTGCCTCTGTGCTGCCTGTTTAATCCTTATTGGCGAGGAACAGCATGAAAGCAACTAATAGATATAATGCCTTAAGATCACTTCTTGATTGTTCTTCAGAGAGGTTAAGAAGTGGCATTCTTCACACAGGACTTTCACCACTTTCCTCAGTCTTTTCAAACCGGCATTAGTCTACTGTCTCATCTAGGTTATAATAATTTTCTTCTTAGTTTCTTTACCTTACTTTGTTTTATAATCACCCTCGGTGAAGTGGTTATCGTATCTGCTCGTAGATTCGAAATTCGTGGACTGAAACCAGGCCAATGAGAAAAAAAAACCTTAGCATGACTTCTCACGTAAAGTAACTTTATTAGTTAGTGAAGAAATACGTTCCACTTGCATGACACTGTTTGTTATTGATTTAATAATTTATAACGACAAAGGTTAGCGCGTCTGGCCGCGAAACCAGGTGGCCCGAGTTCGATTCCCGGTCGGGGCAAGGTACCTGGTTGAGGTTTTTCCCGGAGTTTTCCCTCAACCCAATGTGAGCAAATGCTGGGTAACTTTCGGTGCTGGACCCTGGACTCAATTCGCCGGCATTATCACTTTCATCTCATTCAGACGCTAAATAACCTAAGATGTTGATAAAGCGTCGTAAAATAACCTACTAAAATAAAAAAATAACCGCAATATTGTACTCATTTATGGGACCTTAATCGTACATCCCTATTCAATCACGGTGTAGTAGACTTTTGAAAGATTGCTAAATAGTGACTGTATAAAATGAGATTTTTTAAAATTCGATTATTTAACGACGCTGTATCAGCTCCTGGATTATATATCGACTATTTTATTGGCGACAGCGAGATAATATTTGGCAGGATGAGGCGGAGGATTCGCCAAGTAATCAACCCGAGCGGGAATTGAACCAACGCCCGAGAGCCACTCCCGATCAGTAGGGAAAGGCGCTACCGCCTGAGCTACGTCACTGGCTAAAATACTAAATGAATTTGCGATTACTAGTATTCTTTTGAAAGTAACTTTTTATTTTGTTAAGTATATACTTATACACAATTATTATTTAACCAATTTAACGTCTATTCTATGGTCATATCGCGTGTGTAGGATCTTTGGGTGTATCAGTAGGCCTAGACCGTTGACTATTGTTGAATTTCTGTTTTTGTTGTGTGTTATAAATGGCTTGAGTTCATGTACCGGTTACTGATTTAGATTTTTGTTTTAATGTTGATGATATTGATGATTAAGGCGATGGTGAATCATGATATGTAAATTTCAAATCCGGTATTTGCCTTTGTGATTTAGGGAAACCATGAAAAATACCAGTCTAATTAACCGGCCAGGGATTTGAACCCGGGACCTCCCGAATGCGAATTATAAACGTTACCGTCTGAGCCACCTCGCTCGGTTTCTTGTAGCAGCTAAGGATTTAGATCTATTAATTTTGAATTTTGTATTTTCGTATTTTGTTGCTATAAATGATAATCGGGGGGAAATTAAACACAGAATAAATATGGGAAATGCGTGTTATTATTCGGTTGAGACGCTTTTATCAACCAGTCTGCTGTCAAAAAATCTGAAAGTTAGAATTTATAAAACACTTATATTACCGGTTGTTCTGTATGGTTGTGAAACTTGGACTCTCACTTTGAGAGAGGAACATACGGTAAGGGTGTTTGAGAATAAGGTGCTTAGGAAAATATTTGGGGCTAAGAGGGATGAAGTTCCTGGAGAATGGAGAAAGTTACACAACATAGAACTGCACGCATTGTATTCTTCACCTGACATGATTAGGAACATTAAATCCAGACGTTTGAGATGGGCAGGGCATGTAGCACGTATGGGCGAATCCAGAAATGCATATAGAGTGATAGTTGGGAGACCGGAGGGAAAAAGACCTTTGGGAAGGCCGAGACGTAGATGGGAGGATAATATTAAAATGGATCTGAGGGAGGTGGGACATGATGATAGAGACTGGATTAATCTTGCTCAGGATAGGGACCGATTGCGGGCTTATGTGAGGGCGGCAATGAAGCCAGTAAGTAAGTATTTTTGTTGCTACGGATAAGAGAGTTATGTTCTTACATAAGACACTGGTGTAGTTAGCAGTGTGTGATCGCCTTCAATTTTGAATTCGCACAGCATTGAATCATGCTACAGATCTAGATTCTTTGTCTCATAGTTTTATCGACTTGAATGACACAATGTTGCTATGCAAATGTTTTCACGGCAACGACTTACGTTAATCCTTCAAAGTCATAAGAAAATGTAGTAATTTAATAGCTATCATTGTCTAAATTTACGAGTAGGCTATATAGAATGTCAAAATAGTTACAAGTATCTACATAACTGAGTGAGTTATCTCGTTAGGCTATATTTCACAATCAATTTGTCTCCACCAGATCCCTCCGTCTGCATTAAGTAACTCGAAATTTAATGTTTGTAAATCATGGGAGAACTAAATCAGCTCTTTGTCCCTATCACTAGGAAAAAAAGATCAGTTTATCTACGTGTCCGTCTGAAATTCCACGGAAATTTACACAAATATTTACTAAAAGTAGACCATATCATGCCAATAAATATTGACTGACTTTTCCAGCGTCAGACACGCAATGAATTCATGGTCTAGTCTAGTCTATTGTGCGTCCTATAGGTTATACGATTATTGTTCCATTCCGAAGGATGGCCTGGGTGGTATTCGTTAATCCGATGCTAATAGATGGGTCATCCTTCCTCAGCCCTTCCAGAGCCAGGTCTCATTCCCAAACGAGTACCTCATAGGATCACTGTAGGGTAACCAGACAGTCCCGATTTCCGAAGACAGTCCCCGGTTTTGAGTTGCTGTTCCCGGGAGCTAATGTCCCCGTTTTTGTCCCCGGAAACAAATTTTGTCCCTAGAAATGTTAATTTTGTTTCAATAAACATTTTACACGTAAATATTTAAATATCGTGATGGAACTGCTGTGATTCATGCACATTTCTGAACGGTTCTTAGTATGAGACAGAAAAATGTAGCATCTTTGTCTTGGGTCATCTTGGCATTCGCGTTGCACGGCAGGGTTAAAGCTGCCGCAGAGTTATTTTTTAAATAGTTAAAAAAATGGGAAATTTTGTTAAAAACCAACAGGTGAAACGTGGTATGATGTTTCTCAACATTAAAAAAAATTCCATTCCATGTCAAAATCTTCTCAAAATAGTATCATTAATTATGTGTGTTCCTGGCAGTAATTCATCAGTTGAAAGACTTTTCTCCACAATGAACTCAATCTGGACTGATAAAGAGTCAAGAATGAAAGTTGAAACAGTTAAAGCTTTGTTGCAACTGAAAACAAACTTACATTTCTTCCTATAAGAACTTAGTGTGAAGCTGTATGGGAATGAACAGATCCTTAAAAAGATACATGCTTCAGACAAGAAGTTGTAAAAATATGTGTGTGTTAGAATTCAGTGTGTACAATATTATGTGAAACACTTCCATGCATGTGTCAGTACTGAAATTGAATTCTTAGTGGCTGTAATTATGTATAGGAGTTACGTGTGTTTTTGCATTTAATTCAGAAAATTAAGATACTATACAAATTTAGTACGGTATACAAAGTTCTATCACTGTATCTATTGTTGCGTGTATTTTCTGCAACATTTCAACGGAGAGTGATTAGGTAAGCGTTAATGGTTTTTCTTGAAATTGCCGATGTCCCCTGCTGGACCATAAAAAATCTGGTCAGCCAAAGTATCTGAGGTCCTTATTATGTCCACAACTTCCTCCCAACCTATTTTTAACTATTCCAAATGATAGATGAAATGAGGGAGAGGTGGAGTGTGTTGGTGGAATGAAAGAAAGAAAACTGATGTACCCCAGAAAAATCCTCTTCAACGTCTTTTTTTTATTTACAAATGTCATTACGATCAGGCTGGGGATCAAACTCGAGTCGCTCGAATGGAAGACCAGCGCGCTAACGCTGAGCCACAGACGATGCATAAATTTACCTTATTCCGTGATGTTGTTTAAAGTGAATAATTTCAAGGGAAAAATTGTTCCGGAGCCGGGTATCGAAACCGGGCCCTTTGGCTGAGCGCGCAAACGCTCTACCGACTGAGCTAGCCAGGAACTATAACAGACACCGGCTCAATTTTTCCTTTTATATCCACATATCTCAAGTGGGCTGACAAGACGGCAGAAACCCAACATTGAGTGCACACAAACTCTGTGTGGCTTGAATTACGGTTTTCTATTAACGAACAGTGGCGTATATTATGCAAGTCTGGCTTTCAGGTACACCTCTCTATGAAGCTGACTTGAATAATTTAAAGGGAAAATTGTTCCGGGGCCGGGTATCGAACCCGGGACCTTTGGTTGTTAACAGAAAACCACAATTCAAGTTACACAGTTTGTGTGCACTCAGTGTTGGGTTTCTGGTATCTTGTCAGCCCACTTGAGGTATGTGGATATAAAGGGAAAAATTGAGTCGATGTCGGTTACAGTTCCTGGATAGCTCAGTCGGTAGAGCGTTGGCGCGCTCAGCCAAAGGTCCCGGGTTACATACCTGGTCCCGGAACAAGTTTTCCTTTGCAATTATTCAAGTCAACTTCACAGGGAGTTATACCTGAAAGCCAGACTTGCGTTACTTAAAGTTTTTGTTACATTTTCTCGAGAAATGTCGTCGCCGTTTGTCGCTGAAAAATATTTTATACAATGAATAATATGTTCTTTCTTTGTCACAAGAAGTTACTAGCATCAGCACTTTATAGGAATAGTGAAGAGTACGGGTGCCAAATTTATGCAGTTATAGATTACAAAAATAATCAGGGTTTTTTTCTCCAGTGTACGTTACCGTGAAACAGAATGCTACTTCCACCGTAAGTCAGTGGCTAAAAGGGGAAAATGTGAGACATTGAAGCCATTTTCTGTGTTAAAAGAAAAGTATGTGAAACATTTTGCATCACCATGTGACGGTATGGTGTGTGTACCAGCCCCGGTGGGAATATGTTTGAAATGATAAGGAGTCACAAATAAAAGACCAAGGATCTATTTCAGTAATATGCCTATATATTTCATTTAATTAAAATCAATTCAAGACCTTGTGCATATAAACATGTGTGGAATATGGAACAATTAAACAGCTGAACTAATTTAGATTCAATGGACAAATCTTTACATAAAAAAGTGGGAAGTTAATTCAAATTAGTCTACATGAATCAAACACCATACACACAGGAATGATCCTGTCTACATGTATGCACATATATATAAAAATATAATTATTTCAAGACTATAGTATATTGTGAATGGCTGCAAAATCATAGAGATGAACACAGGCATTGGGAATGTTGTTACTTTATTGAATTAATGATAATCATGGCCACCTTAATTGCTGTGTAATATGTGTTATTAGATATTCCGTTTAAGTGAATCTGAAATGCATAAATAAGTGATTTACGCAAGGTTGTTGTGTAATTATATTTATGCTACAGTTTATTAAACCCAGATTATGATTTGATCCGGTCTGTGGGTTTATCAACCGATAATGAAAGCTGTGTTACATACTGCAATGCTCTGCGCTGGAAATTGTTACAAACTGATTTGAATTAGCTGGCCGTTTATAATACGTATAGTAGCGATGATAAAAATGTTCATAAATATGTCGATTTCCTACCTTGATCATGTATTGTTCCAGAAATCCACTTGTATCCGTTGTCACATTCTTCATGTTCATATAACTCTGTGGTTATATTATACGTAACTTTTTCCCTATAATTGGCATAAATCGGCGAAGGAGTAAAGTGTAGTTACTTGTCGCCGTGCAATACAATGGGAAGCTTTATGTTGGCAACTTTACGGGAGGATAATAAAAGATTTCATCGATTGATTTAACGAGGGCGAAATCCGGGATAAATCCTTAGGCCGTTGAGGCCTATTGTACGCCCTTATGTGACGATTGTTGAAGTCCGGTTAATGATCCGGGCAGCATTTGTGGATCTGATGCTGATAGGCGGGCCATCCTCCCAGGGTCCTGCAGATGAGGTCACATCATTTACTGACGAGCCCGAACTCAGAGCCTGGGGCCCCAAGCCTTTAGAATCTACATCAACATCGGAAACCCTTACTATCCGTGACATCACTCCAGCCTACTTTTGCTATTACAGATGATTAGGGGCGGATGTTGATGAAAAGTCATCTTCTTATTTTTCACATTAGGACGATGCCTTTCTATAAATTCGAGGAAAAATTGTTCCGGGGCCAGGTATCGAACCCGGGACCTTTGATTTAACGTACCAACGCTCTACCAACTGTCCTACCCGGGAACTCTACCAGACACCGATCCAATTTTTCCTCTATATCCACAGATCTCAAAGTGGGCTGACAGCTGTCAAGCAACCAACGTTGAGTGCACACTAACTCTGTGTGACTTAAATTGTGGCTTTTCTGTTAACGAACAGTGACGTGTATTATGCAAATCAAGCTTTCAGGTATAACTCCCTGTAAACACAGAACCTGTGTTCTGTGTTAAAAAAACATGCAGGAGGTCGCAGGCGAAACCCAGTACGAGAAGCAGCTATCTCTTGGCGTAGTCCCCAAACTCCCCAGGTGTAAGCCCTCCCCGACTTTTTCGTGTAGGATTTTGTTAAAGACATTGTCTATTCACAGAAACCCAGGAACATTGATGGTTTGAGAGTAAAAATTACTCAAGTTTTTCAACAAATCACCCCTCTTATGTTACAACGGACATGAGCTGAATTGCATCACCGTTATGAGTTGTGCAGGGTGCGCAATGGGGATCATGTTGAGCTCTGAGGAATCTCCCATCTTTCATTGTTGTATGCACAAAGTTTCAACAAGTAAAGTTCAGTAATAAATGTTTAACGGTGTTTTTATTTTATCCATACCGAAACGGATCATGCTGTATATCTTTCTTCCCCGAAAGCAACAAGAAGGTGTAAAAAAATTGTCAACCCGCCACCTCTTGCATTTTGTTGCAGATTATTATTTAGCGTTCTTGCAAAATTTTGCGTTGATTCCTTCGAAAATCGAAATATTCGCCTGAAATTATCGTCGTTTTATAGTTACAGAGGATTATTCCTGTCTCTCATCATTCTAATGCGGGGATTTAATACCGTAGACACAAATTTTCCTTTAATAATTATCCATCTGATCTACTATCTCCATTTTGTATACATGAAGCCGTGTTTTTAAACCTACCTCAGCCGTGATCTCTGCTTCAGATCATGGCTTCGAGCCTTGGCTCAGAAAAATGAAAAAGACCTCGTTTTATAAATCCAAATGCGGTTTAAAGCTATGGCCGTGGTCTAGACCTCGTTTTAGAAATCGACCCTAAAAGTTCTGCTCTTAACTGTAAAATCTTCTTTAACACGTTACCCCACGAAAGCCATCTTACTTCCGTATGGTAAAGAATATGTTCATATAAATAACCCATGTTTCCACAGGTTTTCTTAGAAATACGAGTTTGAAACGCTCTTCCTTTGACGGAATTTACCACTTTATATTGAAGTATTATCGCAGCTCCTTGGTGGTAATATTTCAAGTATGGTCATTATTTGGGTGGTGTCCAGTGGTTTTGAGTAAAATTATTATTATTTTGGATTTTACAAGAATTTGTATTTTTTTTTAATTAAGTTAGTGCCGATACGGGAGTTGGGGAAGGGGACCGCAAAAGTAAGTCTCGCACAAAAGTGGGTCGCGATTTCAGAAGATTTGGCAACCACTGCTTTAGATCATTTATACTGTGTTTTTCCTTCTCCTTTCTGATCTAATAGCCAGAACGACTACTAGAAATCTATAAACAGAAGACTAATGAGAAAGATGATACAAATGACCGAATCGTTAGTGGACTGGACTGTGTTTCTTCTTGCATTACAATTGACATCTGTTCAAGCAAGTCCAGCAACAAGTCTCTCCGTCTGGTACAACCGTTAGAGTTCCTAAGGAAAAGAAATATTAGTGAAGATCGCGATTTTTAAGCAGGAGCATGTGCTTGATGTTAAAGTGCAATATTTTAATTACCTTGGATGTGATACAACGTACGACTAGATAAAAATATTAAAAATAAATTGCGTAGATAATCAATGTGTGGAACACTCAGAAAGACTCTGGAAAGCAAGAAATGGATACACTTCAGCAGGCATGGGGAATAGGAGAAGAACTCGCTTTTTGTTTCATTAATTCATACCACTTTTCAACAGCAGCGATACGCTTCCTTCCTTCCTTCGTTCTTTCCTTCTTCCTTCCTTCCTTCCTTCCTTCAACTTCTGTTTGTACACAAGACGGCATCAGTAGCGGAAGCAATCGGATTATAATTATTTAGATCTATTATTATTCAAGGTACTGCAAAACTACACATAAGTATATTATACTTCATTAAATATAACCTAAATAAAACTCTTTTATCACAGAACATGAAAATAACACTCTTTTATTACAAATCATAAAAATAATACTCATTGTTACGGCTTTTACGACTATCTGCATGATATTATCTAGACATCTTGCTTCAGCACATAATGTCTCTCTATGTAGGGTAAGGTTGCCTAATTCCGTGACATATTTAATAAAGTCTATATTTATGCCAAAATTGTAATAAAAATTTTCAAATAACACCTAAATGACGTTATTTGGACCTTTAGCTATAGTTTTTACAACATTCAGTGTTAACAGTTTCACAAGTTTTATATATAATATATGATTCTTCATTGTTATACAGTGGCTCCTAAATCCGTGACAGGGATCCAAATTCCGTGATAGTGGTTTCCTAATTTCGTGAGTGATATCTTAATTCCGTGATGCTAAAATAATTCACATTAGCTGCTCAGAAAACAAACGTGTACTTGAAAAAACACATTAAAGTCATGGTATATTGTTTTAATATGGATTGAGCAAGAAATAACAACATAGAAAAAGGGCCTAAGTGACAAATTTCACAGAAAATACTTGTGTAACTACAGGAATACATATTACATATTAATATTTTATGAACAAAATAAACTGAGAATTAAATTCAATACAAAATTAAATTTAAATAAATTGAATTGTAACACAATTATTTCTCATTATTTATATTCCTAACAACAGCAGTAATTAAGTTCAATATATGTCCTATTATTTTATTATAATTATAATTGATGTTTTGTATAACTTATTTCTATTATTATTTCCACGAACTATTTTCTTTCATAGACATTAATTTTCACAATTTAGCGTTGGCATCACTGATCGAGTGAGCCAGGAAGGAGCTGACTTTAATCTACAGTAATATATTATTTTTATAATGCTGTATTAATTCTTACCTCGAATATAAAATGTTTCTTCAAGAGCGGTCACAAGAGAAAGAAAAACTTACTGGTCAACCACCTTTCACTGAACAAAAGCTTCTGCAGTCGACTGCTTCTATTCAAACGGCGGGTAGTCAATAGAAATGAAAAAAAAAAAAAACATCTCCTGGCATCTGTTAGGTACAGTATTTCAAAAACTTAAAAGTCAGAGACCACAACTCCATGGCAGTCAATTGGAATTTTATCACGGGATTAGGGGTATCACGGAATTAGACATCTTTACCCTATTATGCAGTGAATTGCAACTAATTCATCTGATGATTCATTAATGGATTTTAGAAATCGTCATAATATAGGTACGAAGCCATTATGTTTTCCTATCATTGCTGGGGCGCCGTCTGTGGCTATACAAATAAATTTTTCCAAGGATAATTCGTATTCAAATATGTTGTTCAGAATCCACATGCCATAGAAAAATGGCCAATTGCGTAGTGCCTTTTGTATCAGTGCTTTCATCGATAGCTAAAGAGTTCCATATCAACTTCAATTTCAATTTTTGTTGATCTTCAACGTCCTTAGTCATTTCCTTAATTCTGTCTGTGGTAAGTCTCTCTCGGCGAACTATTGATTTAAATACTTAAGTTTTTATTTTTTTCCGGGCAAAGATGCTCGGAGACAATCATCAAACATCCTTTAATAAATTCTCCTTCCTTCAAATTTTCGGCTATCTGCTTCGAGATAAGATAACTGACTCGAATTACGTTTGTTCCTAAACAAACTTAAGCGGGCTCATGTCTAGTTTCCTTTAACTCTTATAACTTTCTGAGATGGTTTGGGCCTATGCAGAAGGAATATAAAAAGTACACTTTTAAATAAGCATAATTCGTAATTTCTTAAAATCACAAACATTTTGTAAAAACAAAAGTACACATCTATAATTAGACAGCCAACTATCTATAAGATAACCACAGTGTGAAAAATGAAATGAAATAATAATTAAAATACACCTGAAAAGCATTGTTCACTGTAATCCTTTGCGTGAATAGTGTTAAAATGTTGTCACACATTAAACAGGACATAATACTGCTCTTTCGAGTAGAGCAAACAAAATGCCTTATCATTATGAGCGACACAAAAGTACTTTAGTTCCCATTCGAGTTTGAAAGCATATTTCTTTGCTCTATCACGAGACATGACTCCACCACTGATGCCCACTCAAATGTTGTGAAAGACATACTGCTGACACGTTAAAAAGCGTTATAATTTATTAAAAAAGGTTATATACCTTGGACAGACGGCCCGTTTCGACGCGGTGGTGCATCTTCATCAGTGTCCCACGAACTACTGTTGATCTTGAATTCTGCCATTTGCATTCGTCAGTTGTAGGGAAACCCACCACAACCACAGCATACATACACAATTCATCAAACCATCCCATACAACATAAACATGCAGCTTTCCGTACAATGACACACAGATTAATTAACATACCAATGAACAATGACAACTACACTGAAGAATGTAAACACAATAAAATATATAGCACAAGACAATGGATATAACCTTAACATGATAAACACACTAATAAAAAAAGGCAAACCAAAAACAGAACAAACCAACACAAACACCACGTGAGAATAAATACATAACATTAACATATCAGAACATTAATACTTACAAAATTGCAACTTCATTCAGAAAACTAAAATGCAAGATAGCATAGCATACAAAACAAATAACACAACATAAAAATATCTAAATAATCACAACAAACATTCAAATAAATATAATTCAACTGGCGTTTACAAACTAAAATGCAATAGTTGCCCACATTTTACATAGGACAAACAGGAAGATCCTTTCCAACAAGATATAATGAACATATTAAAGCTATAACCAAACCCTACATCACATCAAATTACGCAGAACATATTATCAACAATAATCATGACTACAATAATATACTTACTTACTGGCTTTTAAGGAACCCGGAGGTTCATTGCCGCCATCACATAAGCCCGCCATTGGTCCCTATCCTGAGCAAGATTAATCCAGTCTCTATCATCATATCTCACCTCCCTCAAATCCATTTTAATATTATCTTCCCATCTACGTCTCGCCTCCCTAAAGGTCTTTTTCCCTCCGGCCTCCCAACTAACACTCTATATGCATTTCTGGATTCGCCCATACGTGCTACATGCCCTGCCCATCTCAAACGTCTGGATTTAATGTTCCTAATTATGTCAGGTGAAGAATACAATGCGTGCAGTTCTGTGTTGTGTAACTTTCTCCATTCTCCTGTAACTTCATCCCGCGTAGCCCCAAATATTTTCCTAAGCACCTTATTCTCAAACACCCTTAACCTATGTTCCTCTCTCAAAGTGAGAGTCCAAGTTTCACAACCATAAAAAACAACCGGTAATATAACTGTTTTATAAATTCTAACTTTCAGATTTTTTGACAGCAGACTGGATGATAAAAGTTTCTCAGCCGAATAATAACAGGCATTTCCCATATTTATTCTGTGTTTAATTTCTTCCGGAGTATCATTTATATTTGTTACTGTTGCTCCCAGATATTTGAATTTCTCCACTTCTTCAAAAGATAAATTTCCAATTTTTATATTTCCATTTCGTACAATATTCTCGTCACGAGACATAATGATGTACTTTGTCTTTTCGGGATTTACTTCCAAACCTATCGCTTTACTTGCTTCAAGTAAAATTTCCGTGTTTTCCCTAATCGTTTGTGGATTTTCTCCTAACATATTCACGTCATCCGACTACAATAATATAGAAACATATATGGAAATTCTACACATCATACCAAAAAGTTCACAGTTAAACATCTTAGAACAATACGAAATATATAAACATACAATAACATATCCAGAACATATACTTAATACACAATTACAGTTCAATACCCATACATTGTTCGATATCATGATACATAACACACAAACAACCAACCCGCACCATAAAAGCAACACACCCCCACCCCTACAACTGCCGAATGCAAATGGCAGAATTAAAAATCAACAGTAGTTCGTGGGACACTGATGAAGACGCAATACCGCTTCGAAACGGGTCGTCTGTCCAAGGTATATAACCTTTTTTAATAAATTTTAACACTTTTTAACGTGTCGACTAAACAATTTTAACTTTTTAAACAAAGTGTTAACGTGAACTAGAATCAATGACATACTGGTGCTTCTCTAGTAAAGGTAGGCAAGTCATGGTAATGGGTGGAAGGGGTTAAAACACGGACAGAGGGGAAGGTACTCAGTGAGTAACTTTTCACCATGACTGCACTACAGAGATTTTATAAAGTAATATCTGTTCCCTCTCTGCTATATGGAAACATTCCGGTCAGCAATAACTCGTAAGGAATTTCTTCTGAAACAAGGCGTCGAACTACAATGAATTAGTTGACAATTATGTTGATGCCATACAATAAAATGGGGTGCAGTATTTCTCCAAACGTTCTCCTCCTTTCCCCTTGGACTATTCCGAATATCTAAGAGCAGTAAGCGATGAATACGGCCATTGATTCATAAAGGTATCGCGATTATAGAAAGACTTTATCAGCACAAAGCAAATAATAAATCCTTATTACTGCTGGGCAGTGATAAGTAGAGTCCTGCGTTTGGACACTTGTAGTCTTCAAGCAAACCGCAACAGTGTAGGCATGTATGGAGTACAGCTCGGCGGCATCCATCCCTACTTACACAGTAGTTCAGGTCTGCTGTTCAGTGAACATACGAACACAAAACAAAGCTAGACGCTTGAAGAGCGGTGCTCTAATACTGTACAAGGGTTTGATAGCGAGCACTTCATTAGGATATAATCTGCATTATATTAGAAATGAGATTTTTTTTTCATTTGAAACACAATTTTATAGTCTTTGATTGTAATATGCAGGTACTATTAAATGACGCAGTCAATATAATTTGTTTCATTTTAAGTTTATACTGAGATTTTTTTTTTCAATTGTTAATTGCAACTTTTAATGAGATCTAAATATCTACATGCGTTTAACTTAGTGTAAAAATCGTGGGTAGATAAATCCTGCCATACATTCATTCATTTTTAACTTCTTCACAAACAACACATTACAAAGAAAAGGTGTACAATTTAAAAGTAAATTTAAATACCAGTAATGGAATTTGGATACCACTAATGGATAAAATATTTGCATAGCACACGAGAGTAAAGACTTTATGCGCTCGTGGAAATTATCACCCTCGGCTTCAACTAATCGCGCATAAAATCTAATTTTACTCTCTTGTACTATAAATTGGCAACCCTATTCCATTATCTCATGGCTTAGTTGCCTCATGAGTGATGCCTTGTTGGTGTCACTTGTGGGGTCCAGACCTGTCTTCGGACAATTGACTACACAGCAACAACAACAATACTGTAAATTACTATTATGTGGCGCCTGAATTTTCTTATTGAATTCAACATCTTTTAAGACTTCATTTTGTTTTATTCCGCTATGGCTAATAGCCTACATCATGTTAATGAATGCTAGAAGAAGAAATGCGAGCCTGCTTTTTACATTAATATTGTTATATTTTTTTTTTGCGTATCTCAAGACATTGTCACTACATAGTTTCAGTGAAGAACACACAGCGTCTCTCTGGTTGCATTAGATAGATATGTAATATTGTTCAATATATTTCAGTAAATTTATCTTTATCTTAGCTCCAATGGTTTTCTCATTGCATGTGTGGGCAAAATGTGCTGCGTCCTGAAAAAAAAAGGGGGGGAGGACTGACTTCTGAAAATTTTAGACTTTTGTCTATCTTTGTTAAAATCATCTTTTATTGCATATAAGCTGCCTTTCAATAAATAGTGTGTGTATGTGTGTCCAATACCTACTCACTTCTCTTGCGTGATTCGGGTTCCGCATATTGCGGATAGATGACAGGACTAATCTATTTTCAACTCCCACACCACTTCGTCGCTCCACGTTAAGCATGATGTGTATCTGTGGAGAGTTATGTCGTGTACCAGGATGAGTATATGTGTAAATGTTCGTGTAAATGTAGTGTAGAGGATGGGTGAGGATGATGCTGAGGAAGGGAGAAGGGAAACCCGGTGCCGGCACGTAGCCTACTCCTGTCGAATAGCGCCAACGGGGCCGCCAGGCTTAACGTCCCCGTCCGACGGACGAATCACTATCAACAGTGACATATGCCTTCTCTTCATATACACTGCGGAGAGATTTGGGATTTAACCCAGATATATTGGTGCACAATCTAGTGAGTAGAAGTTGTGCACCGCCACCTCTCTTAGTCTGAGGTAGAAATGTTACATGAAGATCTCTGATCCCGCCGTGAATCGAATCTGGCCCGGCTATAAATACTTCATTATTCTTGTCATTAAATCCAAGTGGTATTTTGTACACGAATATCATTTGTTTTGTTCACCGACTTACACAAACAGGTACACGAATAAACAGATGTAGACACACAGTACTAGCACAGTCTAGTATATACAGTCACGAAGCTCAATGCGTAATAAATATGCATCCATAGATAGTAGCTAACCACTAGGATCGCTACTATCGCCTCATCACAGGCAATGCGAAATAGTACCTGCACAGTCTATTGTTCCTAGTACCCTCATAAACTCAAGCTTCGTGACTGTATATACTAGACTGTGGTACTAGGGTGTATGGAGAAACTGCTTCCTTGTAGATTGGACTGTTTTGATTCGCAGTTCTCTCCGTACCGAGCGATTCTAGTATGATTGCCGTACGTCTGTCTAACTTGTAGGTTTATTCAAAGTGACCAAATGCAGGGCTCTAGTAACATTATTATTATTATTATTATTATTATATGCCACTGGAATAACTCAGACAGTAGCGCGTTTGTCTGCTGATTCAGAGTTGCGCTCGGGCGTGGGTTCGATTCTGCTCGGATTGATTACTTGGTTTGTTTTCCGAGGTTTTCCACAATCGCAAGGCGAATGTCTGGTAACCTCGCCATTACAATTCCTTCGACGCTAAATAGTCCAGTAGTTAATACTTACTTCCTTACAAATTGCTTTCAAGGAAGCCGAGGTTCATTGCCGCCCTCACATAAGCCCTCCATTGGTCCCTATCCTGTGCAAGATTAATCCAGTCTCTATCATCATATCCCACCCCCCTCAAATCCATTTTTAACCTCTGTTCCTCTCTCAAAGTGAGAGTCCAAGTTTCACAACCGTACGGAACAACCGCTAATATAACTGTTTTATAAATTCTGACTTTCAGATTTTTTGACAGCAAACTAGATGACAAGAGCTTCTCAACCGAATAATAACAGGCATTTCTCATATTTATTCTGCGTTTAATTTCCTCCCGAATGTCATTTATCCAGTAGTTAATAGAGCGTTAAATAACCAACTAAAATATCTTCTAAGCAAGGATCAATTAAACTTTTCTATTGTGATTTTTTAATTCAGCTCCCCAAAATATGTAATTTTTTGTTGGTTTCATTTCCAGTACATATAACTCGTTAAGATTTGTTGTTAAGAGTAATGGATATATGTAATTATGGAACGTGTGCACAAAAAAGAGAAAGTGTACAGTGACAAAGATTCCACACCGTTTTCTCTATTTCATGTTCGAGCCCTCTTATAATAAACTTCAGTTTAAACCATAACATACTGTAGCTACGAGAGCATGGCCTAGCAGTAAGGATAAAAACCCGGACATAATACTTTTGTTTTCCTCATTCTTGCTCCCCTATTGCCCCATTCCTGTCATGTCGTCATTTAAGCGGTTATGAATAGTCTGTGTAGTTCAAGGGTCGCAATTGGAATTGCATTGAATGTATAATAGGTGTGATTGTAGGAACTGGAGAAAGTCCAAAGGCCAGGAGGAGGAGCTGCTACGGACGGTATTAATGAGTCATTCCAGCGAAGTTCTTCACAGACAGTCCAACTATCTGCCCTTGCGATTTGTGACTCATGAATCATGACAGTTATAACTCCAGTGTGTCTTTCTGTAAAGCAGGCCACGGATATTTTCATAAATGTGAAATCCCTTCATACTACATTAGTAGTCTGCGTAGCAACGGTGGCTAATTTCTTCATCTATCGCAGTGGTTCTCAACCTTTAAGAGACCGTTGCCCGGTAAATTCTTTTGCATAAGACGAGGCCCCGGTCCCAACATAATTACCCGTAAATACCGTTCCAATTTTTTTGAAGTTCATACTTTTAACTAACAAGTATTAATAATTAAGTATTACATGATACAAGAAACAAATGCAGAGAGAAACAAATAAGAAATACACATAAAATTATAGATACAAATATGAAAAGCACAAATGCAAAAAGAATGAGAGAAATCATACATACATACATACATACATACATACATACATACATACATACATACATACATACATACATACATACATACATACATACATACATACATACATACATACATACTAGTAGGAAGATAAGATCATAATGGGCACCAAAGGTACCTAATATATTAATGATCAAGAAAAATGATTAAATACCTAGAAGTAAGTAGCTGACTGTGCAAATGTAATTTAATGTATACAAATGTATGAATCTCCCAATTTTAACACTATTTCAAACACTAATTAATATTATGAATTTAACACATAAACATAGGAATAATTATAATTTATTGAAAAAGTTAACCTTAGTCCTTAATATGTTTTACTTTTTTATTACACCTGAGAATGTTTAATGTTTTAGCGAGGATAGTGAGACTAACTACGCTAGCGGAGACAGTCATAAAGTTGCAGCAGATGGTTCTTATGTTCCGTTTTAATCACGGACATGGCAGATAATGCATTTTCACATATATATGTAGTGGAAAAATTTGTTGAAAGGTTTCTAAGTATTTTTCCATAGTAATAAATCACCAAGTAGTGACAGATTAAATACAGAACTCCTAAAATAAGCTTCAAATAGGATAAAACAACGATTCCTAGACATCCTAAATATAAGAGAGTTTAATCTTCCAACGTATGTTTTTAGACTATGAAAAAGCCTTTAATAGAGTTCTACGAAAAAAAAGTATGGAAGATATTACTTGATGAAGCTTACTCTGCCCATCTAGTGAAGGTTATAAAAAGTTGATTTAGCAATACAGCTATTACAGTACAGATAGAGAATAAGAATAGTAATAGTACATTTATTAACCAAGGCGTAAGACAAGGATGCCGCTATCACCAACTTTGTTTAATACATATACAGTTATAGAAAAGTGGAAAAGAATAAAACTTGTTCATTAAGCATAAGCAAAACTGTCCTAAATACTATACTATTTGCAGACGACTAGATAATTATCACACGAACTGAAAATGAACTACAGAATGCAGCTTATCAACTCCAGAGAGTAATGGAAACATAAAATCTAAAAATCTCTAGTGCTAAATAAGATACAGTATCAAAATAATAGTATTGTCCATACTGTTATCGAAAGAGAAGTATTTAAAATATTTTCAAATACTGAATACCTATCATAGCTTGAACATTTTTAATTGTGTTTGAAATGAAATAATTAGACGCAAAATACAAATCAACAGATGTATGTAATTCAATTACTAAAACGGTGATGGCAGGCTTATGTGAGGGCGGCAATGAACCTCCAGGTTTTCTGAAAGTCATTTGTTTGTAAAATGAGTATTAACCTGTGTTACAGAATTTAGAAAAGATGATCATCTGCAGTCACTCATTCCTGATATATTTTAATTAAATTTGCATTCTCTCGCAAAAATTTTCCATCCATATTTTTTCTCATTTCTGTCTTTGCAATTTCTTAATAGTTAAGCTGGTTATTTCTAAAGACTCAATTTTTAGGGTTTTCCACAATAATTGTGTCACACGGTTAAATCTGGAGAATGCACGTGCAATAATCCTCTAGTAATGTTCCCCTCCCCCTCCCCACTAAGTGCAGCCTTATTAACTCTAAAGAATACTGGGCAATATATTTTGTGGCAAAATCTTGCTGTAAATTGGCTACCCTACCCCATTATCTCCTTGCTTAGTTGCCTCGTGAGTGATGCCTTAAGGAGTTAGGTACAGCTTACAGCAGTAAAATTTTTGGAAATATTCAACATTTTTTCCCTCCATTACTGTCTCTTGTACAATAATGAAAATTGGCATGTGTAAAACACTGTCCTTCTGTTATATGAAAAAAATATTTTACGATTTAAAAAAATTATTTGTATATTTTTTAAATTCAAAATGGTGTGCAGTGATGAAGCTTTCCCTCATAACTCATAAACTTGTTAACGTTTTCATGTTCTCTCTTTTTTTTATTTTATTGCTGAAACTAATGTTTACAATATCATGCTCTTTCAACTACATTCCTTAATAAATAGTATTTTTTTTTATTTTGTGTTACAAGAAAATATTGATATTTGACCATTTTTTAAAATGAATTTATTTTTTATCAGACAATCTATCAAAGGTAGAGAAGTGATCTTGCATCATATTGTAGACAAGACATACATAAATACACACAAAAAATTTCATCACAGAATGTGGGCTAGCTTTTGAGTTATGTGGGAAACGCTTCATGATTGCACAGTGAACTGCCATCATTTTGAATTTTGAAAAATATGTACTGTGTGTGTGTGTGTGTATATATATATATTTTTTAATCCTAATTTTTTTTTCTCCATATAGCAGAAGGACAGGGTTTTACACATACTAATTTTCATTATGTACAAGATACAGTAGTGGAGGAAAAAAATGTTGAATATTTCCAAAATTTTACTGCTGTAAGCTGTACCTAACCCCTTAATGGTGTCACTTGTGAGATTGACCTCTCTTCGGTCAGTTGACTAAAAACAAGAAACATATGGATATTGTTGCTCAATATCGGATAACTGTTAAAAAAACGTTATGTAAGTATTTATGTGCAGTACCTCTTTGCATTTACAGTATCTTAAAATGTATCCCGTTATTTTTCAAGTGCAGCACATCATACGCAGTCCTAAACTTTTTATGATACAATCGTGATTCGTGTTAATGGAAATTTTTGTGCTCCAGTGTCTATTGTTTTATGAACTAACTTTAAGGTGTAAATGAAACCATGATTTAGTTGAGAAAATTAATTGTTGGTCGACAATACTATTATAACAAGGTACTGCAAAATCTAATTGCAGAAATTCACTCGACTCTCATGTCTTGAGATGTAATTCTTAGACTACAGGCTCTCTGTAAGATTTCAGATTTAAAAGATTATTAGCTTTGTGAGCTGAGAATTTTGAACAAAATACATAGAAGTTTCTTTGGAGAAATTTATAATATTTGAAGGGGTTAAAGTCAAGTGGTGTAAGTCACATTTTATTAATTTTGAGAGACAGAGAGGTTTATTACAAATGCTGTAATAAATTCTGAAGCATCAATTTCGTTACGGAAACGGATTGAATATAACCTGAGGGTCTGTCCCAAGTTAAGGAAACTGAAAAGATATGTAATTCTTTCAAGTTTGACTTCGAGAAGCTGCAAATGACTTACAGCACTGTGTAGTGACTTGAAGGTGAAATAAAATATATTTTTGCTTTCACAAAATTGTAATGAAACTAAAAAAAAATGTACACATCGACTTTTAATATTCCCATCGTGGCTTGAAAATGAAAGACCTTTGATAATACTAAAAGAATTATAGTGAAAAAAATGCATGACTTATTCACCGATCTTCTTGTTCTAAAAGTAGGCCTACTTATGGACCCACATCTACCTCTGTATCTAAATTTTTCTGATTTAAGGAGTTGAAAACAATTACAAATTGAAAGTATATTAAATATTCAAAGACAGACTTGAAAATAAAAGGAATAGCAGAAAATGATGAAAGTCACAAATTGATTTGAAAATAAGAGAAGTGTCAGAATATTAAAACAATCATTGTGTAAGAAGCAGATTTGTGACTTATTCGGGATCATGTAGTTCTACGAGTTTCAATAGACCCGCATCTACCTCTTCGTATCCTATACATTTTCTGTTTAAAGAGATTGGAAAAATACATGATGGATTGGTGGTATGTATGGAAGTAGATCTATTAGATCTATCATGCCATTTTTCTTCTCTCTCGAAATTTTTCTCGGTTGTGTGTAGGCTACAGGATTTCTTCAGTCACGCGCCCAATGGAGAACTCTTCATTCAGTGTTTCTTTGTAGAATACGGTATAAGGCATGTCTTTTGAAATCCTGATCCACTGGATTTTCGTGTCTGTTTACATGTTTTCGAATGCAAGAACCAATTTCTTGCGATGCGCGAGAAGCAATAGATAGTCTCATCCCAAGGATATAGAGGATTAGGCTCTCCTTCCACTGAATCCATAATTCAAACGAAGAAAACAAATAAATACAAGCTTTACTGCATTAATATTTTGAAAACAATGGCAAAAACACACAACAGATGTAACCTACTGGAAACATTAACAGGCTTACCGACATTCGTCTTACGCCACTATGACTTAACAACAAAACAGCTGTATCGTTTACCTACCTAATTTGCGCTGCAGTCTGTTGGCGGTGTAATGAAGTTATGACTTACTTCATATTTTCCTTTAACAGTTTGTCATATGTGGATTGCATTTCTACACGTATGTCAAAATTTTAAAAAATATGACTTACACCACTGTGACTTTAACCCCCTCATTGCTTCAAATTGTCTATTTTGCTGAGGAATTAAGTATTGTGAAATGTAAGAACTCGCGTTAGAAAAATGCAGACACATGGAAGTTTCTAATCCATAAATCATCATAAATACATTAATTACAGTAAAAACAAATAGGCATCCGTGCGAAAACAAATTCCAGCACGTTAAAGGACAGACGACTGCCGTATAAATTAGGCACGTTGTCGTGTACTGATAACGCGTTAAAGCCACTCTTTCACCGACATAAACCATGCTAAGCCATTATTTGTGAAACAGAAACAGACTGTTCATAATTCGATGATAATTAAATTAATATTGTCGAGTATGCTTAGTATACTTGAAATACTTACTGTGTTTGCAGCTCGGTGAGGTGACATTCACCTTCCATTGTTACCGCTCGTTAGTGGCCCACATGTGTTTGTTCAAGTCACTTGTATCTTACGTCATTACTTAATAATTGATGTTATACATTTTACATAGAGTTCCAGTAAAAGTAAAGTTATTTCGCTCCTGACACACACGCACTTCCTTGTCATCTCTGTTTAATAAATAAAAAAACCACGGTGTTTTTCTTATGTCTCCTTCCATTTAGCCTCTTCTGAAGTAGGGCACTTTCCCCTGTTCCGACATCTTCACATTTCCGAGGTAGAAGATCAACACGTAACCTAGCTCAGTGTCTTCACTTACAAATGTTTTGAAATTCTGTGATCTTCCATTTCGTACTGTAATGCACTATCATATGTATTATTGTATTTTTTTCAGTAACTGTTGCACGTTTACTACGTTATACTACTTTTGACCAATAAAACGGTACGAAAGGACGTGTTTCAACCAATCATGGCTGTTTATCGCTACAATTTTATCACTTCCCTAGTATTTGTTTATTTTTATGACTTCTCTAGCATTTCTTTGTTTTTATCACTTCCTTAGAATTTGTTCCTTTGTTTGCCAACGTTTAAAACTGCAAATTCTTTACTTTGCTATAAAACATGCCTTGCGTTCGTCATTTGTTTACCGCATAGATAGTCGACTGAAAATGGCGGCTCCGTTCAAACATTTTGATGGAGCTAACATTAGTGAAATAGAATTTTAATAAGTCAATTCATATCTATTTTGTTGTATTAGAGTACTTTATTTCTTGTAACTTTTATACACTTTCTTCTGTTTTTATCACCTCCCTACCATTTCTTTCTTTGCCAACATTTCAAACTGTAAATTTTTACGATACTATAAAACTTTCTATACAATCGTCATTTGTTTACATTTGCATAGATAGTCAACTAAAAATATTGTTTCGAGAAGATTAACTCCGTACGTAGATGAAATTATTGGGGATCATCAGTGCGGTTTTAGACGTAATAGATCGACTATTGATCAGATTTTTTGTATTCTACAGATATTGGAGGAAAAAATGGGAATATGAGGGTACAGTACATCAGTTATTCATAGATTTCAAAAAGGCATATGACTCGGTTAAGAGAGAGGTTTTATATAATATTCTTATTGCATTTGGTATTCCCAAGAAACTAGTTCGATTAATTAAAATGTGTCTCAGTGAAACTTACAGCAGAGTCCGTATAGGCCAGTTTCTCTCTGATGCTTTTCCAATTCACTGCGGGCTAAAGCAAGGAGATGCACTATCACCTTTACTTTTTAACTTCGCTCTAGAATATGCCATTAGGAAAGTTCAGGATAACACAGACGGTTTGTAATTGAACGGGTTACATTAGCTGCTTGTCTATGCGGATGACGTGAATATGCTAGGAGAAAATCCACAAACGATTAGGGAAAACACGGAAATTCTACTTGAAGCAAGTAAAGCGATAGGTTTGGGAGTAAATCCCGAAAAGACGAAGTATATGATTATGTCTCGTGACCAGAATATTGTACGAAATGGAAACATAAATATTAGAGATTTATCCTTCGAAGAGGTGGAAAAATTCAAATATCTTGGATCAACAGTAACAAATATAAATGGCACTCGGGAGGAAATTAAACGCAGAATAAATATGGGAAATGCCTGTTATTATTCGGTTGAGAAGCTTTTGTCATCTAGTCTGCTGTCAAAAAATCTGAAAGTTAGAATTTATAAAGAAAAGTTATATTACCGGTTGTTCTGTATGGTTGTGTAACTTGAACTCTCACTTTAAGAAAGGAACAGAGATTAAGGTCTTTGAGAATAAGGTGCTTAGGAAAATATTTGGTGCTAAGAGGGATGAAGTTACAGGAGAATGGAGAAAGTTACACACCGCAGAACTGCACGCATTGTATTCTTCGCCTGACATAATTAGGAATATTAAATCCAGACGTTTGTGGTGGGCAGGGGATGTAGCACGTATGGGCGAATCCAGAAATGCATATAGAGTGTTAGTTGGGAGGCCAGAGGGAAAAAAACCTTTGGAGAGGCCGAGACATAGATGGGAGGATATTAAAATGGATTTGAAGGAGGTGGGATATGATTATAGATACTGGATTGATCTTGCACATGATAGGGACTGATGGTGGGCTTATGTGAGGGCGGGAATGAACCTCCGGGTTCCTTAAAAGCCATTGTAAGTAAGTAAGTAAGTAAGTTAACTGAAAATGTCGACTCCGTTCAAACGTTTTGGTGAAGCTAACATTAGTGAAATAAAATTTTAGTAAGTCAATTAATATTGTATTGTATTAGAGTACTTTATTTCTTCTAATCGTGAAATAGTCAATTAAATCCCACTCGAGTTTGGATTTTCTCTAGATAAATCAAAACCTGTAGTGAGATTACTATTGATAAACATATTTTCTTCCTATTGTCTTCGCTTTTCATTGTATGTTATATTGACCTCGGTAATGATGTAATCTGAAGGTTCTACTAGATCCTCATGCAATTGTGTCGTGACATATTGTGGCTGTTTGCCGCAACTATAAGACGAATGTCCGGTTATCACATGGCGAATTCTCCCATCTCGCTATTATAAATTCTAACGACGCAAAATAACGTATTAGTTAGTACAGTGTCATTAAATAATTGACAAAACGAAAATATGCACAATTCTAACGAGTGAACTGGTATTTTAAGCCCCTCTACCCACTTTTTTTCGGCACATTCACCGATTCATGAATCAGTCACATATGAATAGCTTTGATCGTAAGAGCCTAAATTATGCGAAACACTGGTATTCATCATTATCATCATCATGATCATCAACCCGTCGTTGCACCTACGCTTGATAACGGTTGCAATTGATACATACATACATTGGAAATCGCTGAAGGTGTGAGCCTGCTCGGAGTCATTTTCTCCTTCGGAATTTTTTCTCCATACTTCATATCATTCTGAGAAAGTAAAACTGTGTCAAATTAACGCAATAAACGCATGTGATTGGTCAACTGCGGGCGTGAGATAACTGGGTCATGAAGCAAGAACATGTCTGATGCAGACACACTCTGGGAGAATATCAAGGTCTTCTCAGTCGAGGTAATCCCTAACCAACAATTACCAGCACACACTCAACTCGCTACCAAGCCTAGGATTGCTCGTCGGTGTTGAGTGTCATTCAAAAGAAGCGTCATTATATGTTGCAATAGCTGGGAATCGATAGGAGAAATAAGGGAGTTTTCGATGTCAGTAATTGAAATATTAATATACAGAATAATATTGGCAGACACGTACCTAGAAATGTGCATGGGCAGACAGAGACAGACAGGTACAGAAAGGACGATTGGGTGGATGGTATCACTGCTGTCTCAAAGACTGTCTTGCACCTGAGAGTCTCAGTTGTGACGTTGTGTGAATGACCGAAAATTGCAATGTAGGTGGGCAAGTGTTAGCTTCTCTACCATCTACCATTGATTGCTTTTGTTTTTAATAAACTGTCGGAAGACAAGTCTCAACCTCACAAGTGATACAAACAAGGCACCACTGATGAGGCAACTAAGCTAGGAAATAATGGGGAAGGGTAGCTAATTCCTTTCCCCCACTATTGATAGATGTAGAAATTTTGTATTTGTGTTGTCAATAGTGTTATCACATAGGCCTACATAAAGTTTTTCTGTAATTGATTATAACTTCGCCCCTAACACCCCTATGATGGTGATGATGATGATGATGATGATGATGTGATGGTGGTGATTATTATTATTATTATTATTATTATTATTATTATTATTATTATTATTAAACTACATACCATTAGTATATGTACCCACTAGAAATGAAGAAGGGAAGCTTTTACTTTCCAATGCAGCTTTTTATCATAGCATGAGTCAAGGTCCTAGATTATTAAACAAATTTTATTCCAATATTTTAACCATTAATCCTCTCCAAATGAATAAAAAAATTTGTATTGGATTTATAGTTTGGGTTTCAAGATATTTAACACTTGTTAATCTGTATTCACTCTCAATTTTAATTTTATTTTTGTTTGTATTGGAATCGCCTCCTGAACACGAGTCTTACTCATTCAGGAGTGTGCTAGTTTATATTATATTGTATTAACTTCTATTTATTTGGAACTTATTAGCAATAAAATAAATTAATAAATAAAGTTATAAATTTCAACGTAATACGGTTGAAAATGTCGACAAATGAAAAAGGGATGTTTACGAAATTACCGACTCTGTTTTTCCTATCTCGTTTATTGCTTCCGGTCTACGTAGTACACTGTACCATTATCGTTTGAAATATATAAGATTAAGACACTTGTGGAGCCAACGATTGTCCATCTAGAATTCCAGACTACTTTGCATTGGCCCACAGAATATGTCCGCACAGCAGAAATCTTGCTGGAGGATAGATAACCCCTCATCGGACTTCAACTCGCGAACTTTGGCTTCAGCAACAAGCATGGTAGCAAATGAAATGTAGAGGACAACTGACTACACAAACTAGCAAAAGGTATGAGGATGGAAAGACCTAAATAAAGTTACATATATTTTATCTCTGTAAAGTCTAAATAAATCTATGACCGACAATAGGTCCTAACGTGCACGTCAACTAATGTTGTTTTCTATTCATACACACATAAACAGGTCATTTGCAAGGCAAAATATGTATATTACCAGCCGCGACATGTGTAACACACGTCGACGCAGCATCTGTCACAGCTTCTTAATTAACCATACACACATTTTTTTTACGCTTTCTCTCCGGTAATTCTCAACTAGTGAGTGTCAACTAGCACACTAAAATGTCAGATATTGTGTTTTTTTATTAGTTTTCACGTCCTTTCAGTAATTTCGTGATACTGAACATACCTTTCTAAGTGCTAATGTTACTCAGACTTCCTTTTGCAAGCCCAGCCGTAACACAGTCAGCTGAACAGAGGCGTATTTACCAATCTGGCGCTCATACACAGTGATAAAAACGATATTTTTATTTTGAAGTTCACTTTTTCTGCTACAAAATTGGCAGATCACTGTAGTTGCAATACTATTTTAACATGATCTTGCGTAACGTCCGTCCGTTCATTCATTCATTCATTCATTCATTCATTCATTCATTCTTTCTTTCTTTATCTTCTTTTATCTCCATTGATGTAATTTGGTTTGAATCTATAGAAGAGTGCGGATGTGCTCCTATTGTTTACTTTAGGTCTAGTGTAGATAGTGTCTAGATAGCATTGTTCTATTTCTACTACGTTAGAGTACCTATATTAGTAAGCTCCGTATTCCAGCTACCTAAAGACTAAAGTTAAAGACACATTGGGTGCTAATCATAGACATTTCGCTAGCCCGTGCTACGAGCGTGCTAAACAAGCCCCGGCAATCGACTGGTTACTTGTACAGGATTCATATCATATACCGGTATCGCTAACATTGGTTTATGAATACGAAAAACGTTAGTTCGCTGACCATCCTCCGGAAGCCCGCGCTAAGAATGTCTATGAATACGGCCCATTGGGTATATAGCCTAGTACGCCGAAAACAGGTAATGCAACCGATAAGGATATACATAAAAAGATCGTGGCTGCGTGTTCGTGGAATACAGTCAACTCCCGACATTCTGAAGCTATACTAGTAAACACATGCTTGAGCCGTGGTGTTCATTTTCGTCGTGATCTTTGCAGTGAGTAATAACGTGCATTCGTAAATTACGAAACCTGAACATATGAGGATGTCGCTTGAAATGATTTTATATTGCAAGAAATTCTTTCAGTAGCACATGACGTTATTGGTGCATGATGTAGCGTAAGATATTCCTATTGTCTCATGTTTTTTTTCGTGTTTCATTAGGATATTGCATGTCTCTCATCACTGAAGCCCCATTAATTTTCTATATACTTTTCTAGAAATTATATAAAATGTAGATTAATGAATTAATTGGAATGTTGGCACTGAACAACATGGTAGGCTAAACAAATCCATGCTAAACGTCGACTTATACACTATCTTAATTGGCAATAATCTTATACGTGACATTTCTATTTGCAACATTCATTATGAAATGAAGCTGTTAATCATAGTAATAATAATAATCGTACCCTTTGTAAATCAGACTTACTGTTACTGAACTCAGTTTCATACGAAAGACCTATCATCAGTAGTAACGTATACCATTAAAGAGAATAATAGAGTTCCCAATAATTTCTCTCCCTATTCTTTTTCAGCTAATATTTTCAAAAGTAATATTCTACATTTCTTTAAAACAATTTTAGAATTGCCCTTTTTCTTGTTTTTATTTCAGAAATGAATATTTTTCGCAGAAACAGTCGATTTTCGTGATAATTCGCTGATTTATTGTCGTAAATGAAGTCACATTTAAGAAATAACCTACATACTTCTTGATGCATTTCCCTCATATTTCTCCCTGGCTCTCACTAGTGCTGCCACAATTCATTTGCGTTGTCACTTCGAGAACCCTAAACGGATTTGTTCCTGTTCCAGCAAGGAGTGACTGGCTTCAGTGGGTACATGCCGGCATAAATCATAGACAGGATTTCGTGCAGGATCTCTCTCAACCTGTTACCGATTCACCTACATAATCTTTTACTTCACATTAAGTGTGAGATTGTTAAATTCATACTTTTGCAAATTCTTTGTAAAACGTATTGTGTGTCTTTCACATGTTAAATTACAACAGCGCATACAGAACAAATAATACTCTACAAAAACATCTCAACACACAAACAAACAAACAAACAAGCAAATACAACACACAAGCGTATACAAACTCAAATGTAACACCTACAACAACTTCTACAAAGGACAGACAGGTAGATCATTTCAAACACGTTACAAAGAACACATCACAACCATAACAGAATTACAAAACAGTTCCACATATGCAGAATACATTACAAATGCTAACCACACCTACAAAGACATCAACACAGACATAGAAATTCTACACATCCAACCAAAAGGCCAGAAACTAAACACACTAGAACAATACGAAATATACAGACACACAAAAACACGTCCAAATGAAATTCTCAACACACAATTCAATTTCAGAACACACACACTCTTTGACTCACATTACACTACACAAACACACCCCTCCTCCCACAGGAAACACAAACAAAAGGCGCCAAGACCAGCAACAACCAGTTCTGAAGATGGCCGATAGCAGGCTGAAAAATGTTAACGAGGTAATGTAAAATTTAACACATGAAAGACACATAATACGTTTTCCGAAGTGATATAGTGTTAAAAGTTGTGTAATCAAGATGTAAAATTCTTTGTATTGGCCTGAATGAAAGATAATTGTTGAAATAGCGACGGGCCGCAGAACTTAATAATAGGAGGGAAGAAACAGTGGAGTTATGTCAACTTCATTTTTTATTAATTAAGTAAAAATTAAACCTACTCTGCACAGTAAGAAAATGCTTAATAAGTTTGGTTTTGAGCGCTACTAAATTCCGACAGTCTTTGATGTCACTGGGTAGGGTATTCCACAAGCGCGAGAGCGAGTGATGGTAATAGTGTGACGTTGTAGGCCTAATGGAGCATTGGTTAAATGGGATTTCGGGGAAGGCGATATATTTGGTGGAAATCTTAATGTGCAAGTAACCGAAGCAAGGCAGCGTGCCTCGAGATTGAAATTGTTATCCTACACAGTGAGTTCTGTCGAAAGGATATAGAAAATTATGTTCGCTTTCTGCTGTTTTTACAAGTGTGAGGAGAAAGTGACGACTCGTGATGTGGCCTTAATGGTGCCTTGTTACATAAAGATAGGTCTTCGAACGAGAACGCAAAGTCTGTGAAGAGAGAACCTTGCACTTAGGTCGTTTTAATATGCCATTGCAGAGCCGATCCTGTGTTGAAACGAGAATATTCATAATCCACCGACGTAGCTCAGTCGGCTAAGGCTCTTGCCTGGCAATCCGGAGTTGCGCTCGGCCGCGGGTTCGATCCCCGCTTGAGCGGATTACTTGGTTGGGTTTTTTCCGAGCTTTTCCCCATCCTTAAGGCGGATGTCAGGTAATCTATGGCGAATCCTCGGGCTCATCTCGCCAAATATCATCGACGCTAAATAACCTAGTTTTTACAGCGTCGTTGAATAACCAGGTAAAAAAAAAAAGATAAACATCTCTGTAGAAAAAGACCGCTACACGATTGTCCGATTGATAAGTTAAAAAATGATTCAGTAAATGGAATAAAGTTTCTCATACACATAATGTTATGTATCCATTGAATTAACCATTATTTGTAATTATTACTCGACCGAGGCGAGTGGAGCCGCGGGTGTACTGTGAACTATCGCGATGCGTATTACGAACGCAAAAGCAGTAGCGCCCGGCTCCGGGTTGCAGGACTCCATTGGCCTTGGTCGAGTAATACATTATGTAATATCAACAGTCGCATTAATTTGAATCAATCGGCGCAGAAAGGAACTAAGTCCATTTTTTAAACTTTTCAGGAGACTAAAAAAAAAAAAAAAACTATTATTTGAAAACTATTTATTTTGATGAAATTATATGTTTACACCAATTCCCTGATCTTTTGTATATACTACCGTGTACTATTTACATTTAAAATTTAACATGGTGCCCAAGAAAAATATTTAGAAAAATGGACTTAATTCCTTTCTGGTCACTACGATTTCTGTGTATGCATTTATTGTTATTTTATTGTATTATAATGTTATAATAAAACACAAAAATCTTGAAAAAATACATTTGCATGAATACATAACGTTTAAACACCAACATGCTATTGACAAACAGGGGAAAAAAACATTCCATGCACTATGTGTAACAGAAAGTTTTGTTTTACCTAACAGAAACTAATGATAGATAAATGGAACTGATAAACTTATACTTAAAGGAAAACATTTTTTCATCTTTAAACTAACGCTTCAACATTGTCATCAGTATTAACTGCGCTTACTTGATCAGTAGATGGCGATGTAACAAGCTCACTGAAAAAAAGCTATCTTCATTGATGACGTATTTCAAATGTTTTTCTATATCATCCATTTTCTTTCTATTTATTGGTACTCTAGCATCAGGTAAAGCTTTCTGGAGCTTCATGGAAAATCGTGTGGCAATGTGCATCTTTGAAAGGTCAAAAATATGACAAATGTCACTGCTCGGGCACGGGTTCGATTCCCGCCCGGGCTAATTACCTGGTTGGGTTTTTTCCGAGGTTTTTCGCAACCGTAAGGCGAATGCCAGGTAAAGTATGGCGAATCCTCGGCCTCATCTCGCTATCATCAATTTAATCGACGCTAAATAACACAGTAGTTGATACAGCGTCATATGTCATATGGTCAGCATGGCGCAAGACCACTGCCAAATATGCTATCACTTTGGCCACGAAGAATACGTTATATTTAGGTAAATAGATTATTATTAAATTTTAACGACAAGTTTAGCGAAATGTGTAAACTGTAAATGAACGGGTCCAGGTTCAAATCCCGTTGGAATAAGTTACCTGGGCCCTATTCCACCATTAAACTTTGCAACTTCGCAACATTTCACTTTTCAACTTTTGAAAAGTGAAACGTCTTTTTGTTTCTCCATAAATAAGAGACTGCTTCGCACTTTTCATTTCATTCTGCAAAGTGTATGTATATAAGTAGTCATTGCAACTCCATGTTGTTAAGCTCCATTTCATAGGCAATGAAGTAATAAAGGCATATAAGTAATAAATTGTTTCTCTTACATACTTACAAATGGCTTTTAAGGAACCCGAAGGTTCATTGCCGCCCTCACATAAGCCCGCCATCGGTCCCTATCCTGTGCAAGATTAAGCCAGTCTCTATCATCATATCCCACCTCCCTCAAATCCATTTTAATATTATCCTCCCATCTACGTCTCGGCCTCTCCAAAGGTTTTTTCCCTCCGGTCTCCCAACTAACACTCTATATGCATTTCTGGATTCGCCCATACGTGCTACATGCCCTGCCCATCTCAAACGTCTGGATTTCAAGTTCCTAATTATGTCAGGTGAAGAATACAATGCGTGCAGTTCTGTGTTGTGTAACTTTCTCCATTCTCCTGTAACTTCATCCCGCTTAGCCCCAAATATTTTCCTAAGCACCTTATTCTCAATCACCCTTAACCTATGTTCCTCTCTCAGAGTGAGAGTCCAAGTTTCACAGCCATATAGAAGAACCGGTAATATAACTGTTTTATAAATTCTAACTTTCAGATTTTTGGACAGCAGACTGGATGATAAGAGCTTCTCAACCGAATAATAACACGCATTTCCCATATTTATTCTGCGTTTAATTTCCTCCCGAGTGTCATTTATATTTGTTACTGTTGCTCCAAGATATTTGAATTTTTCCACCTCTTCGAAGGATAAATCTCCAATATTTATATTTCCATTTCGTGCAATATTCCCGTCACGAGACATAATCATATACTTTGTCTTTTCGGGATTTACTTCCAAACCGATCGCTTTACTTGCTTCAAGTAAAATTGCCGTGTTTTCCCTAACCGTTTGTGTATTTTCTCCTAACATATTCACGTCATCTGCATAGACAAGAAGCTGATGTAGCCCGTTCAATTCCAAACCCTGCCTGTTATCCTGAACTTTCCTAATGGCATATTCTAAAGCGAAGTTAAAAAGTAAAGGTGATAGTGCATCTCCCTGCTTTAGCCCGCAGTGAATTGGAAAAGGATCAGATAGAAACTGGCCTATACGGACTCTGCTGTATGTTTCACTGAGACACATTTTAATTAATCGAACTAGTTTCTTGGGAATACCAAATTCAATAAGAATATCATATAATACTTCCCTCTTAACCGAGTCATATGCCTTTTTGAAATCTATGAATAACTGATGTACTGTACCCTTATACTCCCATTTTTTCTCCATTATCTGCCGAATACAAAAAATCGGATCAATAGTCGATCTATTACGCCGAAAACCGCACTGATGATCCCCAATAATTTCATCTACGTACGGAGTTAATCTCCTCAAAAGAATATTGGACAAAATTTTGTACGACGTCAACAAAAGTGATATTCCTCGAAAGTAACCACAGTTGGTTTTGTCCCCCTTTTTAAAAATAGGTACAATTATGGACTCCTTCCATTGTTCTGGTACAATTTCCTTTTCCCAAATAGCAAGTACAAGTTTATAAATTTCGCTATATAATGCACTTCCACCCTCTTGTATTAATTCTGCTGGAATTTGATCGATACCTGGAGACTTGTACTTTTTCAGATTTTCTATCGCAATTTCGACTTCTGAAAGCGTGGGTTCGGGTATAAATGGCTCAGCAGTTTGTATTTCAATATCGTCCCGATCATTTCTATTTGGCCTATGTACATTTAGTAGTTGCGCAAAATAGTTTTTCCATCTGTTTAGGATTGATGGAGAGTCTGCAAGCAAGTCACCATTCTCATCCTTGATCACGTTTACCCTTGACTGATATCCGTTCTTAAATTCCTTTATACCCTTATATAAATCTCTAATGTTTTTATTCTTACTATTTGTTTCTACCTCATTCAGTTTTTCCTTCAAGTAACCTCTCTTTTTATTCCTAAGTGTACGACTTTCTTCCCGTCTTTCATTGAAATAATTATCTCTCTTCTCCTCAACTGGATCCTGTAAGAATTTCAATTTTGCCTGTTTCCTTCTTTCTACTACCATGCAACAATCTTCATCAAACCACGGTTTCTTTTTCTTAGTTTCATAATAACCTATGCTCTGCTCAGCTGCAATTTTGATACTATCTCTGATATTTTCCCACACGCTATTAACATCTAATTCTTTCTCAACTTCGTCGGAACTTTCTAAAGTGGCAAACCTACTCGAAATTTCGACCTGATAATTTTGCTTAGCTTCCTCGTCCTTTAATTTCAAAATATTGAATTTAGTAATATTAACTTGTTGCTCTACTCGCTTGGCTACTGATAATCTTTCTCTTAATTCTCCAATCACCAAATAATGGTCAGAATTACAGTCTGCACCCCTGAAAGTTCGAATATCTACTATACTAGTATGTCTCCGTTTATCTATCAAGATGTGATCTATTTGGTTGTGTGTCAATCCATCTGGAGAAGTCCAAGTATATTTATGTATATCCTTATGGGGGAATGTTGTACTTTTGACAATTAAATTTTTCGGTGTGGCAAAGTTGACTAATCTAACTCCATTGTCACTACTAATTGCGTGTAGGCTCTCTTTTCCAATAGTTGGTCTAAAAATATCCTCCCGTCCTACTTTAGCGTTGAAATCCCCCAATAAAATTTTCATGTGATACCTAGGGAACTGATCAAAAGTATGTTCCAATTCGTCATAGAAGCTATCCTTTATACAGTCGTCTTTCTCTTCTGTAGGGGCGTGAGCATTTATAACTATGATGTCGCACCATCTACCCTTAAGTACTAAATATGATAACCTGTCACTGATAAATTCGACCTTTTTTACTGCTGATTTTATTCTTTTATGTACAAAGAATCCTGTTCCTAATTGGTGATTATTGTTTCCTTCCCCATAATACAACAAGTAATCTCCTATTTGTGATATGCCATTCCCATCTAACCTAACCTCTTGTACTCCCACAAAGTCTATTCTATATCTAGCTAGTTCTTTTGCTACTAATGTTACCCCTCCTGTTCTATAAAGACTAGTTACGTTCCAAGTGCCAAATCTCAAAACCTTATTCCTTTGCTGTGGTCGTGCCAGAGAATCAGTCCTATTCCGAGGCTTACTGTAGGAATTCGTAACAAGCTGTTTTTTACGGTGATGGGTTGTTAGCCCTTCGCCCAACCCCCAAGCTGGAGGACCACCCCTTATCGGCTGTCCACGACTGCTTATTCAATATATTCGCAGCTACCCTCCATATCTGGAGGCCGTCTCCTCTATCCGCAACCTGAGGACGCGCCATGCCGTGGTGATAGGGACCCACCATACATGGAATAAATTGTTTCTCTAGTTAAAATAAATAAACTATTTCTGTTTTTTGTTCTAAAATAGGCTCAATTCTTTCAAGAACATAACTTGCTTGAATTGATATAATTCAAAAACTTTCACATAATTGAGACAAACTTTGGTTATGGTAATGTAGCCTATCCTGTTTTTACGTATATACTCTTTTAGGTTCTTCGTTATCATAATTCTTCTCTCAATTATTTTGAATCCAAAGCAAAAATACAAAATGAAAATAATGAATTTAATCTTAATGCAAAGAGAATTGGTTCTTTGTAAAAAATCCCCTCCACTTTTCAGCATATGACTTTGCACTTTTCAAAATCATTGCAACGGCGTAACAAAAGGAATAATATATTTGAAAAGTTTTCTCTGCTTTTCCTTTCCACTTTTCACTTTGCGAACCAGTTTTGAAAAGTGATGGTGGAACAGAAATTGCAATGAGAAATGCGAACTGTGAAGTGAAAAGTTGAAAAGTTCAATGGTAGAATAGGTCTCTGGTTAAGGTTTTTTCCGGGGTTTTCCCTAACCCATTAAGAGTAAATGCTGGGTAACTTTCGGCGCTGGACCCTGGAATTATTTCGCTGATATTATCACCTTCATTTCACTCAGACGCTAGATAACCATCGCAGTTGATAAAGCGTCGTAAAATAAAAAGTAAACATTTAACTTTGCCATAGTGGGTAAGGTTTACTCTAAGAACTTCGTGATGGTTGTTTTGCTGTCTTGATATTCAGCTCTTCTTAAACTCGTTAGATTAACGTCAGCGCATTTAGACTATCTAATTACCTCAACAGAATTAGCAGTTGATAGAGCGTCGTTAGGTGAGGTAATAAACGCAGTAGCAGAGCGACCTTTTCGCTCAGTAGTGATGTAAATTACTCGGTGATGAGTTGTAATACACATTCATGGCTTGTTTGGAGGGTGGGGGTGAAATAGCAGCACGTGTTCCGAGGTCACAATTAATTAATTTGTGCCTTGGGGTCAGAACTGTCTGGCAAGGTACATTTCACTGGCACACAGTTCACAGATTCCAGCACCACTAAGATGTAGCCAATTAATTAGATATAGGGAAGATGATACAGGTCAGTTGCACTTCGTGAGCGCGAAAAGCCGGAAGACCGGGTACCTTGCTGAAGAAGAACCAATAGAAACACTATTAATTTAATAGTAAAATAAATGCAAATTAATACATTTCTGGCACGACAGCCCATGGACGGCTAAAGCCGATCAGTCAATTGTCCTCACGTCCACATGCTTCAGCAGAAGTGAATGATCATGCAACCGGTAGACCAGGCGTTCTCAACCTGGTGCTCTTTGAATGACATTTGGTGCTGTCGTCATGCGAGTAGAAAAGTGCTCGCGAGCACTGAGGAACTGAGGTCATTTTTTCAATACAAACTTTATTGTACGATCCGGAAAAAATAGTGAACGTTATAATATTTTTATTTTCTTATCATTATAAAATATGCCAGATTTTAAAAACGAAGTTATAATGAAGCGGAATTAAAATCGCAACCGTAGGCCTGTATGAAGAATACCATCACACGACTCTCTTATCCTTCCGAAGACTGCCTGATCTGTAGGCCTTGGTATTGGCAACGCTGTAGTCGTTAGGCCTGGTGTCCATTTGGTGATGGGTCGGGAAAGTGAATAAGAATGCAGATTGGAACATCGCCGAAAGCTCGTCAGTTATTCCTGGTGGTCGACGCTCTAGCGCACATCAATAATCCAGTCTAGACCGCCGGCAGTGTTGTACGCAGAATGACGTCTTCGCTAATTGCATACGTCATCACCTTCTGTGTCCATTGCATTGAAATGAAACCAGTTGCATTTCCCCGTGTAGCTATTAATTCTCTGTTTGGCGGGATTTAGATTAACTTTTATTATATTATCTTTTTCGCTCTTCCTTTTGTCTGATTAAGAAAAAGATACTGCTAATAGAATCTTAATTATATAAAAACATTATTGCAACAAGCATGTAAATGTGTAAGTTCACTGAAACCTTCACCGTCATCACCTGCTTTCCATTTATAGACACTTAAGCCTATTCCGTTCTCTGCAAATAGTGGAACTCTGAGAACATGTGGTCAGCCTTAACGCCGCAAGACGAAATGAAATAGACACAAGACAAGGGATATACGTATGTAATTCCTATAAGAGAAAGATCAATTTCTATCTCTCTACCTGGAACTGTAGTCAACAACGCTATTAGTAAGTTTACTTAAATATGCAACTACAAACCTAATGTGGCTGGACATTCTCCTCTACCTCAAGTGATAGCTTATCTGACCATAAAGTTTCGAACTCTGAGTCCTTTTCTCGGCAGTAAAGAGAAATTTATTTCCCTCTTCTAGAGGATAGGTATTCTAGAGAAAATTAAACGCAGAATAAGTAAGGGAAATGTCTGCAATTATACCGTTGAGAAGCTTTTGTCATCCAATCTGCTGTCAAAAAACTGGAAGTTAGAAATTATAAAACAGTTATATTACCGGTTGTTCTGCAGGGTTGTGAAACTTGGACTCTCACTTTGAGAGAGGAACAGAGGTTAAGGATATTCGAGAATAAGGTGCTTAGGAAAATATTTGGGGTTGAGAAAGATAATGTTATAGGAGAATGGAAAAAGTGACACAACGCAGAACTGCTTTCATTGTATCCTTCACCTAACACAATTAGGAACTTTATATCCAGACGTTCGAGATGGGCAGGGCATGTACTTGAGAGGAGTGAAATATGATGCTAGGGACTGGGTTAATCTTGCTGAGGGTAAGGACCGATGGCGGGCTTATGTGAGGGCGGCAACTAACCTCCGGGTTCTTTAAAAGCCCTTCTGAAGTAAGTAAAAAATTAGGCACGATGAGCACTGTAGAGTAATAGTATCATTCCGGCTTGTATTCGGAAGTCTTAGGTCCGATTCCAGGGGTCGGGTATCCTGACTTAGATTTTCCATGCTTTACAAGAGAATATTCGGATAGGATCAATTTAAAGGACCGCGACCGGCTCCTTTCCAATCCTTATTAACCCTTCACAATGACAAGTGGAGAAAGCCGGGAGAAAAAAGTGACTGGATTCGTAGGATTCTTGTAATTGTGCGAAACATTATGCTTTCCTTTGGTTGCATTGTAAGGTTCCCAGACGTCCCGTAAAATACGGGATCGTCCTGTTTTTCGCTAATGCGTCCCGTTGTCCCAAGAAAAGTCTTCAGGACACCTTTCCGTCCCGTATTTTAGAGTTTTAAACTGAGAAAAAACGAAAAAGTTACTATGTCTGTTCCATATTACAAATTACGAACATCGCACTTCATCATTGCAGGTGACTAGATGGACTATTATGAAACAATATTATTGTGAGTTATTAATTTCTTAAAGCGAGTTATATTAACACAAAATTTTTAGATGAAGTCTGTGTGGAAGGAGAACTCTCAAATTTGAAGAGGATATTGAAGTTCATTTTGTGTATCTCTGGAATGTGTCGAAAGATTATTTTCTCGCATGAACGCTCTATGGACTGATGAGAAAAATAAATTGTCTGTAAAAACAGTAAAATCAGTGCTTGTTGTAAAAGCATTCTTCAGTGAGAACTGTGTTGCTTTTCATGACATGATTCTTCAAAATAAACAATTAAGTGAAATTCATTCTTTAAAGAAGTACTATTACAAGGCCAAGGCGGATTGATTTATAAGAATATTGTCATGTGAGTAACTAAGTGTATTTTGTAGCTATTTCTGTAATAACTAGAGTACGGATTTTTAGGTCGTTAATATGGAATTTTAGGTGCCTAAAATAGGCTTAAAAGTGTAGGAAATTGTCTCTAAAGAATTGGAAATAGGCTCTAACAAAAAAAAATATTTTCTTTAAAAACGTTTTTCAAATAATCAGGAATTCACTTTTAGAATTTAATAATTTTAAATGTCATATACCGTTACCACCACCACCACCACCACCACTACCACCACCACCACTACTACTACTATAACTACAAGAAACAACAAATTTATAACTAGTTATACATAAACTAAACAATGGAATGTGAAATATATGTTTTATACATAAATTCAGTATACAAACATGTCAAATACAATAAATTTTTACCAAGCCTTGTCCATTAATGTCCATAATTACTTTCACAATAAATTACCAATACTTTTTCTAAATTATCAATTAAAACCAATGCCGTCTGTCACTCAACACAAATTTGTATGCTTCACATCCACTGAAGTAACAGGAGCGTATTTCAATTTTGACACTAGTTGCACAGGAATGTTGCATTGTAAATCCGTATTTTTTCCTGTTAGGATATCTGAAGCAGTACGCAGATCCTTCAGTCGTACATTTCTCAGCAGAACTTGATTCAGTTTACCTCGTAGGCCTACTTTATTTCCAACAGGACCAGGAACACTTTTGAGCCTTTCTTGCATATCATGAAATATTTCCATTTATTCATACAGTGGTTTTTCTGCTGCTTCCAATGTTGAAATAACGTGCACTAGGAAAGTGAAGTGTGACTTTAAAAATGCTAGGTCCCTCTGAATACCAAAATCTTCTATCACTTCCTTTGCAGAAACAATGCTTACAGACTCGTCTTCTAGACTTGAAACAACGTAACAACATCTTTCACTTCACTAATGTGATCGTTGTAGTATTCTGCAGCTTTCAACCATGTTCCCCAGCAGGTAAGTACAGGTTCTGGTGGCAGAGAGACATTGGGAAATTTCTCAATGAAAATCTGAACCCTTGTTGGGGCCTTGACGAATACTTTTTTTTTTTTTTACAGAAAAATCAATTTATGTACGTTTGGATATTGTAACCTGATATGCTCTGTGACCGATTAACGCACACTGAAAAATACATTTTGGAATTTAAAATATATATATTTTTTTAATGAAAATGGGTGTTTCTGACCTATTAGAGATAAAACATACTTCATAGGTCAAAATAGACTTTTTCGTCAAAATAGGCATTTTTAGGTGCTCGAAGCTATTAAAATATCAATTTTAGGCATAGTTTCATATGGAACATGTATTTGCAAGTTTTTATGAACTTATCTTTTAAGGATTAAAATAGATTTTTACCTAAAATCCGAAGTCTAGTAATAACAGTAAAAACAATTTGAAAGCAACTTAGATAAGGAAGCTTAAACTTAATGCAAATAATATGTTCCCTAACAATTTTGTTTACTTACTCTTAGTTAGTAAAGTGTTTGTGTAGTAAACTTTGAAAGATTGGGATATTTGATGGGTGCGCATACTAAACCTACTTAGTGATAACTGATAAGTGTCCCGTATTTTTTCCAATATGTCTGGGAACCCTATGTTATTGGGAATTTAAATTTTTAGGGAATCTGTTTCTACATATAGGGATTGTCAATAGAATTCAGATTGAAACCATTTAATGGGATTTGTGTGTCGTATTATTGTTGATTATTTTTACTTTATTCCTTTATTGAATATTAGTCATGTACAGTATCTGTACAAACTATTTACAATAATTGAATTACTGTGTTTCATCTCAATTACTTTGTTGATAGTATGGGTCTATGACAAAAGAAATAAGAAACATAATTCATGCAAGAAAGTAAGTCCATCCCTCTAACAAAAACAGTTTATTCATTTAAACTTCGAGCACAATGTTTCCAACTTTAGCGACAAGTCGCTAGATCTAGCTGTTTTGAGGGGCCTAACGACAAAAATTACGAAATAGCGACCAACGACTTTTCTAGAGTTTTTATTAATCATTTGGCGACAAAATTAGCGACTTTTACGTTTTATTATTTTAATTGTTTTTAATAAGATGTATTTGGAAACATTAATGTTGGGTTTTGACATTTTTAATATTATTGAGAAAACATTTTCCTTAGTACAATTTCAAAACTTCATAAGTACAACCCGCACATTGTACCATGACATCTTGGGTAATCCTCTGCATTATCATTCTTTTGGCGAATTCTTGGCGTTGTTAAATGGTGCAGTATTTCAACAGTAAATTTTTGGGGTGATGTGTATCGATACAAATAGTCTGCCGGGGCTAACTATAATAGCTCTCTATGTTTGCTATGGCCGCACTTCCTCTTTTCCAATCGAATACTGAGCTGGAACGCCTGTTCAGCCACTTAGTGAAACCAAAACTACGCAACAGAATTCATATCAAAACAGTTAGTGCTATAGGCTACCTCACGCGAGGAACACCTTGGGGATTTCGGGAAAAACGAGTTACAAATACCAAATTTCGTGAAAGTTTTCTGCTGAAGACTGGAAATACTGATGCGTATTTACGTTCCATTTCCGGCCTATATGAATCCTTGTCTTCCACGTCAGTAGCTGGAGTAGAAGGGATGATTTATATCTGTAAAAGTTACGATACATTTTTGCTATTGTTAATCTTACCCGTTTCTTTAGATAACTTTTTATTACTTGTGACTTGAATGTAACGACTTTTTAGCGACATTTGACAACTTATTTGGCGACTTTGAGGTGACAGTTGTTGCCAACACTGCGAACATCAACGTTTCACGTTGAAAGAGAGAGATCGGATGTGTTCTCCTTGGGTTTTTTGTCTTCTGTATTGTGTTACGCAGTAGGCTTGAACTTTCACTATGATAGTCACATTTCTACGTGGTACAGATAGGCCTAATAAATGAATATACAGTATGGTGTTGATTTAGAAACCTCGTAAGAGTGCCGACGTAACGAGCCGAAGGGCCCAGACTTTGAAATAGATTATGATAAAAGGCAGTCATGTTATTGCAGAATATACTCACTACCTAACGAAAACCATACTTACATAAGTTACCTGTCAATAATAGATTGATAAACTTTCTTGTAATACATACAAAAAATATGCATACTTTTTTGCCGAAATACGCACTTTATCGCCATAGTCAAACTTGAAGTGAATAATAATCTGAGTGCCAGTTTCAAATTTTCTAGAAAACTGGGACAGACACGTTCCGCCTTTTGTGAACACTTATTAAAAAAATAAAAAACGATTCTGAAATATCCCTATTTTTATGTTAGGCCTATAGGTACCTGCATAAATTGTTATTCCAGCAAAAACACAACTTTAACAAATATTGCACTTAGATCCTTATTTACTTCAAGTCTTCAATTTTTCTTTTAACTCTACTTGTGCGTTCTGCAAATACGGATAGAACTAGCTTCCAGGAATGCGGATGTTTCACATGTCATTGCACCATTTATCTTGATATTGTTTAGTTAAAGTTAATAGTGATGTAATTTGTTTTTTTTTATATCTTTGTTTCTAAGTCTTTTATGTTTCCACGCATACCCAAAAACTATTGTATTATTTTTTAGTACCCGGATTTCCAGGCAAATGCATGCTTTTATAATAATATAAGCTTGTTAAATTTCTCAAACTTTTAAAATTTAAAAGTCATGTTGAAGTTAAAGTTCAAATAAGTTTAATAATATATGATAAGGAAAATTATATTACAATTTCAGTCAACAACCTATCAGATTGGTACAAAAACAAGTTTTGTTAAAATAATCACATTATAATTGTTGGTTGTATCCACGAATATTTTCAATTCTACAGAAAATCATCATCAGGTGGAAAAGCAATAAATTAGACAACTTGAACACAAGTGAAATATGAAAATATAAAGCATACATAATGAATAAAACAGTCAAAATATTAAAAACAACTTATAAAATTCAATGATAACATGGATTCAAAAAGTGATGCATAAGCATATAATTATATCTTTTGGATTTTGATTGCAAGAATATAAATGTAAGATATATGTATGCTGAAAGTTAAAATTTAATGATGTCATATTTTTATGATGGTTGAACACTGAAGTTCTATGGAATATTTTATCACTCGGGTCGATGAGGTGATTAAGACATCTGAAATTAATCAATAGGGATTTTACGGAACAATATCTAGAAAAGAGAATTAATTGGGAGGCAACAGTAGTGCTGTTCTGTTAATACTTACGATGTTGAAGGTGGAGCAGAGTCAGATGCTGAAGTCAACTCATCGACACGTTACATGGCTTGTGAGTGATCGTACGTAAAATGTGAGTGGGAAGGGGGAGGGGAGTATTATTGAAACACCGAGTGGGACATCTCGATAAATAGTTAAATGGTGATACGATATAAAGAATTTTGGGGATTCGGGACTTTTTCGTTTAACAATTGTGCATTTTGATTATAATTTATGGCAATGAAATATTCTTCAGCTGAATTTAAACTTTGCAAATTCGTTTTATGTCTTATCCATACCAAATAATCTTATTTTTTCCATGCATGTTTGGATGTTTTACGCCTTTTTTGAAAGTTAATTCATGCATAATGCGCATTTTGAAGATTTTAGATGTAGTAGTACATATTTAGACTTTTATATTGCGTATTATGTCTTTTTTTGTTGTTTTAGTGCATATATTATGTTAACTTGCATTATGGCGCCTTTTTGAATGTTGCTTCGTAGAATCTGGTATTACCCCGTTATTTGTCTATTGACAAAAAATAAAAGAAAGCTACTGGTAATATAGTTTCATGGCATCCTATCTGACAACCAGTCTTTGGACTTTCCACTAACTTCTTCCTCTGTTGCACTGGAATTTCCAACCATCTCTCGCTCATTACAAGCAGGAGGTCAAAATATTGAAAGGAGAGAAGGCAGAAGCAGCATTCTGCAATCTGCAATTTAGTATACTTTTGTGTGGGATTGTGAAGTGTTCCTACAGCTCCTATTATAACTGCAAGAAGAGATCTTGTGTGAAAATGGATTGAGAGAAGAAATTTCTAATGACGGACGATGATGTAGTTTATTGCGATTGTTATAATAAAAACGTAAGTACTTAACGTATTTTGAAGCGTTAGATAGCGTCGCAGTTACGTCTTAAGGTACGTTTTCCTCGGTGCGACTATTGCGATGATCGTTCAACGATAATCGTTGAGCACTATATCTTTGTATTTTCTATGGAGCTGTTTTCCTCCGAGCGACTGCCGCGACTCTAGAAAATACAAAGAAATAGTGCTCAACGATTATCGTTGCACTATCATCGTTGAACGATCATGGCAATAGTCGCACCGAGGAAAACGTACCTTTAACGCAAAGTCGGAAAGTCGCAGGTTCTATTTTCGAAGGGTCATAGTCATGCGGAAGTGCAAAAGACAATTCGATCTCATTTTGCCCCAAATTTCTTCGCTTAAGTCTATACCTCTCACTTCCTGTGACCCAGAAAGATAATTTTTTATGTTCAAGAACGTGCTTCAGATAAACACGTGAGCTTAAGTGAAGAAAATTTTGATAAATTAGCTGTAGTACGTTGTTTCAAAATAAAATAAAAATGTAACAATGTAGAATTAAATTTTGATAGTGCATATTTTTACTGTTTTTTCGCTTCATTGTGCATATTTTGTTATATGATAGTACATGAATGCATACTTGTTTTAAAATTTGATAGTGCGTGGAAATCCGGACTCTAATTATTATTATTATTATTATTATTATTATTATTATTATTATTATTATTATAACTCTCACTTCAGACGCTTTAATTCCTATTCCCGTTCCGGCTGTGAGCTTTCAGCATTCGATGTAGAAAATTGTACAGTACGATTATTTAGTCCTGACAGTCGTCGGCAGTGTGCGCCTGGGTCAGGCGTGTCCATTAAGTTACGCCAAGGGGTATTCAGGTTAGTCTGTCGCCTGCAATCAGAGCGATCGGATGTCACTCTTGCGGTATAGCGTTGTTTCCAGTACAGTTAAGCTGTACTGCATTCCTTTACCGACCGCTCGCCCTTACCTTTACTCCGGAACTTTCCCCACTACTATTACTTCCCTTCTTGCGCGTCGCTGAGCTGTCAGGTCTAAATAATCGGTCTGTAATAGCCAGTACTCTTTACAGTGATACAGACTACCTATAGGGCACAATAAAATGAATGTAAAATCTTCGACTAATGCTTCAGGGTAGCTCCTTTCCTTTAGTTTGTATAAGAAGCAAATGAAAAATAGTACTTACATTCCAAGAATACTTATATTTGAATGATCCTCTATCGTTGCTTATAACGTCATAACATTCGTGAACGTGTTTAAGCAGTCAGGCAGTGATTAAGGTTTATATGCCCTTCCGGTAGTGCAGCTCTTAATGAGAAACATTCTACCTATTGTGACTGTGAAAGAACTAGAACACACTAGAATCGAATACGTATGTAACGGGCACTATCCCACATTGCAACAGTCCCATCCGAGTCCACTGCACTTTGACACTGCATCAGTTGACGATTTCTCAACTATAGCGCAGCCCTTCGATTTTGTTCTGGATTTTAGTGTCTCGGGAAAGAATGTCTTCCAGTATTTATATTTCCCTATTGATTTTCATCCAATTGTAGTTTCATTGTCGTCATGATATAGTCTAACATCCTCAATTGAAATTGGATTAATTTTTTTCTTTTTCTCCTTGTCTAATAGCATTTGGTCTATTAATTTGACCCATTGAAGTCCCATTCAGTTGAATATTTTAATCCGTTATTTAGCTACAGTAGAGCGTCTCTTTTAGGCATAGTGAAAACGTAAACAAAGTGCAGGTAACGTGTGGGGGGAGGACGAACCGTACGAATAAACACGAAGGATGCACAAGGTTTTAGTTACAACATTTATGGTTGAGTATTAATTGAAATTATATTTTTCAAAAACACACAAAACAAAAGAACACAAATTGCATAACATTATCATAGCCTATACACATTTTAACAAACAGGCAATTGTAACGTTGAAATAATTTAAAATTACAAATCAAATTTTGCTACTTACATGATGTTGCTTTCAAGCAACTTCATTCTCTGTATAACTAATATAATATCACCGTCTTCTGTGACCGTATTAACAAACCTACAGTATATTGGTCTGAAGTGACAGCACAATTTCCTAAACATAATTACACTACTGTAGTTTTATTAATTCAGCCACAGAAGATGGTGATATTATGTTAGTCATACAGAGAATGAAATGTATGACCGTATAATATGCTGCTTGAAAGCAACATCATATAAGTAGCAAAATTTGATTTGTTATATTGAATTATTTCATCGTTAAAATTGCTTGTTTGTTAAAGTGTATATATGATAACGTTATGCAATTTGTGTTCTTTTGTTTTGTGTGTTTTTGGAAAATATAATTTCAATTAATACTCCGCCATAAATGTTGTAACTAAAACCTTGTGCATCCCTCGTGTTTATCATGCGGCTCGTCCTCTTCCCCACACATTACCTGCACTTTGTTTACGTTTTCACTGTGTCTCAACGGGACGCTCTACTGTACATTTTATCAATTGCCAGGTAACATCAATGGAATTGATTATTATAGCAAGTTGGTATTTGGCGAGCTAAGTCCGAGAAGTCGCAATGCGATTACCTGCGATTGGGAAAGCTCGGAATATCCAATCGATCACAAACGGAATTGGAACCAACGCCGAAGCGCAGCAAACGCGCTATCGCCTCAGCTACGCAGTGCCGTAATTCAATTAGGCCTATTAGGATAGTTGAGAATATGTGTATGTAGATAAATTAGTTTAATTAATGGAAAACCATGAATAGAACGCAAAGTATTTGTACCTGATTCCGTCTACTTCATGACCTTGAAACAATATGTGTACAAGTTTCTTCTTTCATTCTCGTGCTATCACCGAAGGATGAGATCGTACGTAATATTACGCGTTTTTAGGTATTAAATAATAGTTGAATAGATAGGTCTACCCACAGTAAGGTTATTTTCTTGTCTTCAGAAAATTGTCAATACTCTATAGAGAGGTCAAAGAGCTCGACTAATAGGAATGGAGAGTATCTTAGTAACAAATCTTGAGATGTCAGTGAACTGCAAGTGTGTACATTTAATCCGTACAGTACGATTATTTAGTCCTGACAGTCGCCGACAATGTACGCCTGGGTCAGGGCGAGTCCAATAAATTAGGCCAAGGGCTGTTCAGGTTAGTAAATCACTTGCTTTCAGAGCGATCGGATGTCATGCATGTGGTATAGCGGTGTGTTTTCAGTACAGTTAAGCTGTACTGCATTTATTTACTGACGGCTCGCTCCTATTTCTAAACTGTAACTCTCCCCACTACTCATATTAATGCCCCTCTTTCGCGTCGCTGAGAACTAAATAATCGATCTGTATTGAGATGTGGCTAAAGTGAGTAGTTTGCATATTTGTGACCAATTTTTATAGGTCGTTGGATTGTATTACGCATTCTAATTTTATTGAGTTTAGTTCCTTTAATGATGGATCATAAATATATTGTTTTTTTAATTGGTTATATAACGACTCTATGAATTACTGTGTTATTTAGCGTCGGTGGAATTGGTAATAGTGAGATGGTAATTGGCGAGCTGAAACGGTTGCAATTAATAAATAAAATTGAAAAAGGGCTTTCCTGGTCTAAATGTCGCCCTGAATTATCTCCTCGCCGGTTGACCTTACCTTTTGAATCACCCTGATATATATATATATATATATATATATATATATATATATATATATATATATATATATAGTATATTATATTCAGAGACCGGAAGTTTAGCATTATGAATCATTAAAATAGGCAGGCAAGAAGACATCATAAATAGCTAAAATAGACAGGCAAAAAGGCATTATAAATAGTTAAAATACGCAATAAAAGGCAATTCCACAAAGGAATTTCGGCACCATGAAAAGGTTTACATAAGTCGAATGCAAATTGAGATTTTCGACTCGATGTTGCAATTACTATTGAAAGCAAAGAAATCTTCTTCCCAGTAGTCTTGGAAAGTGCATTTTTGTGTTTGGTTGTACTGATATGTTGCGATATGAAATATTTAGCTACAGTAGCTACAACAACGTCGCAATGAAAACTGAAAGAAAAATAAGCGTTAAAAATAACGTTAGACCCGCACTCATTGTTGCCTTGTCAAATAAACACAAGCGATAATTAAAACGCTTACTGTTATACATTTTTGCACGGCAGCACACATTGTTGCAAAGAGAATATGCACCATAGACAAATAAATAGATATGCACTGACTGAAAGACAATAATATACATTCGGTGAAGTCACTTTCAGTTTAGAGGTTATAGAAATAAATTAAAATATACCTGTAGGCAATTTTTAATAATAAGCTAATAAATAATAGATGAATAAACAAATAAAGGCAAGAAAGCATTTATTTTGTAAATTAGGAATTTATATTTAAAAAAAAGGCAGAAAAGGGCAACATAAAACTGTGACGTGTCAATCACAAAGGTATAATTCGTACAGATTTACTTTCAGAATGAAGATAGATGTAACACATTTAAAAAAGCAGTCTGCCAAAGTTTCGGTCTCTGATTATATTCATACCTTAGCGTTAAAGTTTTGTAATAATACAATAATAAGTCGTCAGTTTAGTATTTTCACAGGTATTTTCTTTTTTGTAGTTTTGTTTTCCTTTGCTACTTTCACAGAATAATTTAATTACGGTTTATTTAACGACGCTCGCAACTGCAGAGGTTATATCAGCGTCGCCGGTGTGCCGGAATTTTATCCCGCAGGAGTTCTTTTACATACCAGTAAATCTGTTGACATGAGCCTGTCGCATTTAAAACACAGTTAAATGCCATCAACCTGGGCCGGGATTGAACCCGCAACCTCGAGCATAGAAGGCTCCATAGAATAAAAGTGAGTTTATTTAGTATCTCGACAGATTTTTTAAATTATTATGGCTTGTATCATTTAATAGTTTTTGACTTGGATGTTTTACAATAGAATAGCTTCTGGTAGTCTAAATCCAGGAGATTGATGCAGTTTTCTCGATTTACACGCGAATGTAAGAGACATTCGGAGACAAGTTTCACACACTGATTTGTAGAGGTGGGTGTGGTCGTAGTGCCGAAGAGGTGACTTGTCCTTGCAGAATTGGAGAGCCGCCAGGCGCTGCGATTTACATGGCTTCCTCCTGAAATTCGTGGGTTCACTTCTACAAGAGAATATACTTTCTTGGTGTAAAGTGGACAGAAAAATACAATATCTTCATACATTTTCGCGAATGTACGTACATGATTCAGTGCTATTCCTACCGGAAAGTTAGTTTTCATCATGCCATTTGTCCATTGGCCTACAAATTTCCTCCTGAGGTATATGTGACTGAAAATATTCAATACAACCTATTTATCGTTATATTAATCGTTATATTAATCATCATAATCATTTATGTGAGCATTTTAAAGCAACACTAGACAATTACAAGCAGTGAGATTCATTAGTTATTTTGTTAATATCTCGCAAGGCCACATTTAAGTCAATGTAGAACAAACTCAAGGCAAGAGAAACACCAAGCCCTTACGAAAGAAAGAGCAATAATTGTATTTCTTCTGATGGGAATTGAACCGGCTCCGCTAGGTTTATATAACGGGTGCTCTACCGCTGTTGTACAGTATATTACAAGATCAGTAACTCCTGATGTATGCAAATGATATTCCAGAAATTTTACTTAAACAGTGTCCTTGTGGGTCACCCGACACAAGAATTTCTCAAAATGAAGATATCCTCATGCCATTGAAGATTTCATCCTTGAATCCACGTCTGGTCCGTGTATAGTAAAATCGTTCAATTAATATCCTAGTGACAGGTTTTGTGCTGGATGTGTTTTTTTACACTCATCAATACTTGTAATGACAAGCAGTGTTATCACATTTTCGTTGTCAAGATTATCCCTAGTTGTAATTATTTTTATACCGACATCGATAGGCTTACATTGATTTTTACCACCACTATCTACAGTGAATAAATTTTAATCTACAAGATGACTTTTAATTAAAATTGAAATTAAAAGTACTAACGTCTTTTGTCATCAGTCAAAAGATATGACGATGTTGTTATGTAACTTACTCCACGTGGAGATGATATCGGCACGTCAATAATAATTACAAATGCTAACATATGATTGGTAAACATAATATGTTACCGCTCCTTGTGACTGGAGCGGCATCTGAGAAGTTCTAATCAATAAACTCTTCTCTCTTCAAAGGAAATCGTCGGCTGGGTATTAATTGAACGCTCCGACTACACACAATCGATTTTTTTAGGTTTATTTTCATTTCTCAGGGCGCATAAATAAGCTGCCTTATGTACAACAATATTGCTTCTCTCAATACTGTATGTGAGTGAAGATGATGATGATGATGATGATGATGATGATAATAAAGAATAGACGGTGGATGACGAAGTGTGTTCGTTCCATGACACATACAGCTGGATAAAAAAATGACAGTATATTATTTACGGGATATTCTAATGCGATTTATACAGTATAGCACTTAATTCTGAATGGCTCAAAATCAGCTCTTCACTTGCCCTCTTAATAGGACATTCTGTTTCGGTGTATTATTATTATTATTATTATTATTATTATTATTATTATTATTATTATTGACTGCAATTTATAGCTTATTTAATTTCGTTTATTAGACAACTTACATCTTAAGCAAATTGTATTTTTTTAATTCCATTACCATATTTTGTTCATGTTACAAAATATAGGGTAACAAAATTAGAAATTAATGGAAGACTAAAATTTTATATTACTACCTCTAATTAAAAGTTCACTTACAATTAGTATTCCAGTCAAGTAGCAATAAAGAAATTTCTTTTGACGGAAAAATATGTTGCGAGATTGAATTTGCCTGTTGTTCCGGGAGAAAGTTCACTGGTCATCAGCTCAAGTATGCTAAAAGTAGGACATACTTATTTCCTAAAATTGGTAGAATGCTTATTGATGTCACTCTTATAATTCTTCCTTGCTCATTTTTCCAAATTTTGAAGCCTAGACAATATTTTTTCTTCTTCGAAAATGGTTTTCCTAACTGCAGGGCCAAATGTTCCTATAGATTCTAATGCGATGAACAGTTCTGGGGTCTACACCTGTGGAGTAACGGTCAGCGCGTCTGGCCGCGAAACCAGGTGGCCCGGGTTCGAATCCCGGTCGGGGCAAGTTACCTGGTTGAGGTTTTTTCCGGGGTTTTCCCTCAACCCAATACGAGCAAATGCTGGGTAACTTTCGGTGCTGGACCCCGGACTCATTTCACAGGCATTATCACCTTTCTATCATTCAGACGCTAAATAACCTAGATGTTGATACAGCGTCGTAAAATAACCCAATAAGATAAATAAAAAAAACAGTTCTGGGAGAAGAACTCCATACTACTTTACTGTTAGGCATTATCGTGTACAGTAGAGGAGGCAAGGTCTGTCCTGTGGCCTTATCATGTACCATGGCTATGTCACCAATGGGTGTGGAGGCGAAAGATGGGTTTTTCACTCAGTTATTACTAGTATTATTATGTACTAAATTTATTATCGTCTTAATGTGACCTTTTTCTTAAGTATTTTGTCTATAAATTATGTATGTAACGGAACTGTCCCCGAACACGAGCTTTGCTTTTCGGGGTATTTTAATGTAACGTTTTTACGTATATGTTATTATTAAATAAATAAATGAAATAAATCTGAGATGAACTTCCGTGTCTGTAGATTCGTATAATATTAACCATCATGAAACATCATCCCCTCTCGCACAGCTCACATGCCAGATCTCGCCTCCTCATCTGTAGGAGTGTATAAGAGCATTGATTGATAGGGACACATGGTTTCCGTGTTCTTTTCTCCAGTAAACGATAATGTGCGTTTGGTTTTCATTCCTTTTCAAAGCCTCTCTGATCAGTAGGGAACGAAGTTCGGACACTAAAACATTACCTAGAGGCGGCTACAAGTTTAAGGAACATTGGCTATAGGATGACGTTAGTTATTTAGGTACTTTACTGATGTACCTTCAGGTTCGTCTGCAAAATTAAACACGTCGCATGAAAGGAGCTCAGTACATTCGAAGTTTAATGGGTGCGGGTTTTGTATTATTCACTGCTTTATAATAGGTTATTTCGACACAGGACGCTTATTTTCTGTTTAAAAAAATAAACTTTTCGTAAGGAGTTCAGTTGTGATCTAGCAAAGGTGTTGTGAAAATGTATTAAAATGCCGACAGTGAAATCTGTAAGTTTGCCTATTTTGACCATTTTTCATTCAAGAACGAAAATGTATTATGATGTAAAGTATGCATGTTAGACATAAAAGTTAATAAGCGTCATGATTTACAAAAACATTGCGACTCTAAAATACACATAAAACATATGAAATTGTTTAGTGATTTGATTTTGGATCAGTCCACTTTTTATTATGATTTGTATCTGATGCTGATATGTGCGAATATTCCGTTCCATAAACTCGAGAATCCACATTTTAAACACTTCATTGAAAAGTATATATTTAGAAAATTGCCGACTCCGACAACCATACGTACACGATATTTAACTTCATGTTATGAAATAACTTTAAACTATACGATCAGCTGTTGGTAACAATAAAAGGGTTAAACTGAAATTGAATAGTGTTCGTGAAAAAAATCCTTTATGTTCGAAACTATGTGAAGTGCAATATGAACAAATAGCGAACAGGCATAAGATCATAATAAATATAGAAAAAAGAAACTATTTCAAATTTACACTAGTAACATCGTGTGATGTCGAAAGATCATTTTCTTGTTTGAGTGACACTCGAAACAGGTTTATCTTTGACCATTTACGAATGTACACAGTGGCACATTGTAACAAAATTAGTGACACTTAAAGTAGCCTACACCATTTTTATTTAAAATGTATAACCATTTTCTACAAAGAAGAGAATGAAGTAAGTCGCTTTCGTAAATGTACGTTGTATCCTATTTGTTTTAGTCACTTGCCTATACCGAATAATGTTTCGATTCACGCATAGCAGCGTTATGTAGAAGTTTCTGTGTTACCCTGAGTTGATGTAAACAATACAACTTGTATAACACACGTCTTAGTTAACTTAATAGATTCGGTGTTCGGACTTCCATCCCTACTGATACTTCGTCACTGGAGTTACGAAATAGAGCGTGGTCTGCGTTGTATACTGTTTAAAATTGATATTGTTGATTTATATCATTGGCGGAGACAGAGTAATAACAACTCTTGCATGACAGAAACTTATTTTATTTTCATCGAACTTCTGAGTTCTGAGTAAATGTTTGTGTTAATGTTTAATTTACCTCAACCGCATCACGTTCTGTTTAAAAGGTTTGTGTAGCAGTGAAGATACAGAACCTATAAATTATTGCGCGCGGTGGTGGAGGACTCAAGACCGTGCGAGGCCGTGAAACCTGTTCTGCTCTATACTGTTCACTAAAAGTAACCATTGTTAAAGGCTATCCTAATTTTTCAACCCAGCGAGATCTCTTGAAAACGGCATACATTACCTACGGTCGGCTGACAAAAGGGCAGTAATTTTATATTGTACCTTGTGACACGGCGTGCGAGGCCGTGAAACCTGTTCTGCTCTATACTGTTCACTAAAAGTAACCATTGTTAAAGGCTATCCTAATTTTTCAACCCAGCGAGATCTCTTGAAAACGGCATACATTACCTACGGTCGGCTGACAAAAGGGCAGTAATTTTATATTGTACCTTTGTGACACGGCGTGCGTGACCTATACGTCATAGTGAGCAGTCGCTACTATTTATACACTTAAAAGTATATTTTTTGATTATTTGACAACAGTAGAGTATTCGCACAGAGAACGCACTGGAGCACGGAATTCTTTCTTGTCGACTACTGTTGCAAATCATTTGCAATATATCAGTCTCTGTGATAACTTGGTAAACTGTTAATTCCGAGTTATTGTTTCATTTCGCCAAACGTTTGTGACATTTTCTGTGCAAGAGTAGAAAGCTATTTTATTCTTGCAGCATCTGCAATTCGGTTCAAAATGGAAATACCGCCGAAGAAGTCACCCCATAAAGTTATAAATCTGATTGTACAAAAATTTAAGGGTTGAGAGCCATAGTGGGCCAAGCGCCATATATTGAAAGCGGAGAAAACAAGGGTTAAAATTAAGTGAATACCATAATTCAATTAAACATATAGCAAGTAATACAAAGTATGCACATTAAAACTAAATTATGTCAATTTTCATGAAACTATGTTATTCACTTAACTTTAACCCTTGCTTTTTCCGATTTTAATAAATGGCGCTTGGCCCACTGTGGTTCTGAACCTTTCAATCATTCCCATATATCACTTACTATATAAATTGCTGCAATGTTGTAAGAAAGAAAAGGATTCATTACTCTGTTAAGTGGAACTGAAAGAAAAAAAAACTGTAAGATTGGTTAGTGAATGTAAAAAAAGAAAAGTAAGGAAGAAATATTGTCAAAGAGTTGAAAATAGCGGGAAAAAAAATTACAATTCCAAGACGAGGAAACCACAGAGTACGTCGCGATAAAATACAACTTGAGGCATTCTGGAAGTAGATTCTGTGTGCAGATTTTTTTTTTTTTTTTTAGAATAGCTATTATAAAATAATGAGAAAATAAATTGTGACCAATAAATATTGTCCTTCAGTATGAAGGAAAAGAGTCACTTTCTGGAGGTTAATGAAAAGTATGAGTTTTCGATTTAGGAGGTCTAAGAACGTTGCGTTTATAGTTCCTACTAATTGAGAGGAGCTATAGTGTTGAACATTGGGAAGCTCATTTACACGCCCTGAGAAGTAATGAAAATGAACCTGAAGAACCGGTTGCATACACGGACTGGGTTCATACCCAATACGGCAATACACTGTACAGAAGTACTGGCAACACGATGTTGTTCCAAGGATTATGGTGAAAGAAAGTGTAGGGTAGAGAGCTGTTGTGAATAATTGTGGGGATGCGAGTGACTTTCATTCAAGCAGCAAATTTAATATAAAATTTCAAATCTCAATCACAAAACTATCTTCACGAAAGAACAGTAGGCCTAACTGCAAGCGATTCGTACCGAACCTTCAGCCAGATGCACTGATGTGCTCAACATTTCGCCGTTTCATACTGTTCAAGATAATGCTTCTACAACTGCATCACGTGGAGGATAAGAGCCTATCGTAATTTAAAAATCAAAATACTACAGAACAAAAGCATAATCAAAAGTGAACCGATAGAAATTATTTAATACATTGAACCTGAAACTATGTATGTAGTTGACAGGAAGACAATGAATTATTGTTCACCCTTTCCCTCTGAATTTACACGTAGTGAAATTTAACAAAACAGAAAATAATAGATATGTCGATATTTTATTATCAACTCTTACGCATTTGACCAGCCGCTGCTTGCGATCAAATAATAGCCTACGTAAAGATATGGGAGAAAGCCTATGCAAAAATAAGAGTATAGGGAACGAATTCACCGCCGCCATCAATTTTTAACAAAAAAAAATTGTATGCCATATCGCTGTAGAGACCAGTCATGATGAGAGACTGAGAGCGATACGGAAATCAGCATTCAAAGACGAACAACTTTCGAGGTAGTATCACTGATAATAATGATGATGCAGATCACTAAAGCGATACTGTTGATGTAGTGACGTATCTCGTCAGTCTCTGTCTACTGACATTACGTAAATAACGAAGTCTTCATAACAATATTGATATTTGTATTGTCAGCAGTGTACGGTTTCGTGATTGCTGCAGAATTCAGCAATGTTTTGATTCTGATTATATAATTATATTCGCTGCACTTTGCTTTTCAGCGTCCCTTTCGCATCGATATGAAAAAAAAAGTAGCTCCCAATCCTAAAGGGTAGCCTGTAGATACTCGTATACTGAGGATCACGTAAAAGTAATTCCTAAAAGACTAATTTGGCCGTCTCTTCAGTGTTACCAACTAATACTAGATATCACCAAAAGAAGATAAAATCACACAATGCCATGTACTATAATAATAATAATAATAATAATAATAATAATAATAATAATAATAATAATATAGTATTAACAATAACGATGTCTTGCTTATTTACCACATCTCATCTTTATGTTGGGGAGGTGTTTTCTAAAAGAGTCAATAATTTGTGAAAGAGTATATTTTTCTTCTGGACCTGTCGCATATTGTTAGTAGTTAGTAGATTAGTGTATGATCTAATATTAAAATGTATTTTGTCTGACAACATGAAATTCATTGCTTTGATTAAACTGTTTACGATTCACGAAACCTAACCTAAAAATATATTTTGTTTGATCACGTGAAATGATTAGTGTACCTGAACATGTTACGCACATCCGTCTTACCCGCCATTCGTACACTCTATGGAAATGAGGAATTTTACTTCCAACGAATTCTACTTTGAAATGTATGCTTTAGAATATTTACTCCATTATTGTAATAAAAGTCTAAACACGAAAGAAATTTATTAAATTAATGTGAAATGGCATTCTATCGATTACCGTAGGGCATGTATCACACGAAATATGTTATATTTATTTACACTAAGCCTACCTGACTCCAATCTTGAAATTGTAACCACAATACAAAGCAACACATACAATATAACTTATATATTAATATTAATACTGATATTAATTAATTATTAGTATGTTAAAATTTCACTAGCTTCCAGTAATGGGCTCAGAAATCTAGAACAATTTGAATTTTCAGAGTTTAAACTACTGACAACTTGAAATAACTACTGAAGCTTTCCTGGCGACGTGATAATTCGAAATTTTCTCGGGCTTCCAGCCAGGTCATAAGTTGGTGATCCACCGACGTTTCGAGGATGTTCATCTTCCTCAAGGAGCTAGGTACCCTCAGATATCACTTAACCCTGAAGATGAGGAAGATGAACATCCTCGAAACGTCGGTGGATCACCAACTTATGACCTGGCTGGAAGCCCGAGAAAATTTCGAATTATTGACAACTTGTCACTGCTGCCAACATAACGGTTATAAAATCACTATCAGTTGTAGCATTTCTCCAACGAGTTAGAAAGAGAAAGATATAGAGTGGTCATTGCGCCGCCATGTTTGAAGAAAATTGAACGACCGTCGGTAATGAACTTATGCGCCCAAACCAAAGTGGGCGTGGTGATAACTAACATTAGAATCGTCAGCTGTCTTAATTTCGTTTGCATAAATCAGTTAAACTGAAGTGGAAAAACCTAGTATTTCGTCAAATACGTGCTAGGAACTTAATCTAAACTTATGTACGCTAAATTTAAAATACTTGAGCTATTCCTAGAAGGAATGCTTAAAGGAATAACCTAAGCAAAATTGTCATGTAGTATGACAAGAAGTCGTAGCAAATATACTGAAGAAAATGTTAATATTCCTAGGTTCTTTTAAATGCGACCTCCAAGATTGCCTATAAAATGAACGAGTATGATTCGGATGATTTTATTAAATTGTTTTCCCAGTCTCTACACGTTGCAAAACTATTTACTATACCATAAGATATAGAATGAAAGTAGGCCCTATCTGTAGTAAACAACCTTTACCTCCAAGCTTGTAACGTGGGTGAAATATGACAAAACACGCTTTCAGTTTTTTTGTTGCAGTAAAGTATAATTATTATCGAAATGTGAACGTGAGGCCAACAGCGGGCTGGTCTGTCTGAGCCTTTCAAGAGCTATGGCACCACAGATAATTATTAGTGTATAATTGAGCACCCACGTATAATAATGGGGTTAGTAGTTACGAAATATATTCATACTTACCCCATTATTGCACGTGGGTGCTCAATTATGTTCTTTCATGTCCTTCCAGTCAAAATACTAACAACAATACGACCTACCCCAGAGTTTTGCGTTATTTTGGATGCGAGTGTCGAAATACAATTTTAATATTTGATTGCTATTACTAGGTTTGAAACGGAATTGTAGCGGTTTTATCCGTATTTAGTTTAACTTTATTACTAGTGAACCATTTATTTGATTAATCGTTTGTCTTCGAAATAGGCCTACTTCTTATAAGCTACAGCTCATCGTCTTCTTGTATAAGCAGTAAGGACAGAAGGAGCAGAAATAAAGGACGCCGGTGTCGAAATACAATTTCAATATTGTATTGCTATTTGTTTTTCACTGGGTCCGAAACGGAATTGTATTGGTTTTATCCGTATTTAGTTTAAGTACATTACCAGTGAACCATTTATTTTGTTTATGCCGGGCGTTGTTCGCTAAATAACCTACTATTGGAATTTGTTGTGCACAAAGCAGGCATTGCAGAAGGGTAATCTCGGTATACTTCCGTTTCCCTCTCATCCCACAACACTCACATTCCCGACATTTAAATTTTATCATCTACAGTACCGGTAACTCAAAATGTTGGGGTTTTGGGGGTTGTACAGGTCTGCGATGCTGATAGAGAATTTAAGGGTTTGGGATTCTGTACCCCAGGAATTTATCAGGATCTCGTCTGGGGATGGAACCTGACTCTCTAAGGGCTAAGACATTGGTTCACGAATGTCATTCGGACTACTTCTCGTTCTGGAAGAGTACCCATACCGAATCTTGCCTCGAAAAGCCAGGCAGCTTGCCTTCCCGGAAGAAGCCATACTAATGATTTTATCTCCCTTTAAAATCCATCGCCCTCTTGATGAGTTTGAACCCGCGAGCCACCACGGAACGTCGAGAGCATCGAGGATGACAGTTGATGATTTTTCTGTATAAATTTCACAAATTAAGAAGCTGAAAGTTCATGCGCATAGCGTAAAAATACAAGAAAAATGTTTAACGCGAAGTCGGGAAGTTTTCAAGAAGCACGGCGTGCTACGACACAACGCAACAGGTCCCACCCACCTCGTCATATAGCATTACTTCTCAATTGCACAACAGCAGAGAAACGAGAGCAATTGCTACGGTAGCACGGCAACAATTATTAATAAAAGAATAACACAGTGTGTGGCAATTTCTCATTCTATTGTTCCAGCAAAATCTGTCGTTATGGCAACAGCTAATGTGTCTTTTCTGCCAATGCGTATTATTGTGTTCATTAACAGATTCTCGTTTCCAGGATAAGAGTCTATTCTTTGTATGAGTAGGCGAAACTGTGTGACCTTATTTTCTTCTGTACAAATCTGGTAAGAAAACATTGATATGTCACGCGCACACATAAAGGAAACACTGATAGTGGATTCATAGGATCGTGAAACATTTATGTTCGCACTTGAGTGTTTTTCAGATATTTATACTTTTAAAGGAATTCTCTAAAGATGGATGGGGCAATTTTATTACCAAAATCGTACATACATCTTCAACTTGTAAAATGATAAATAACGATGCTGATCAAAATCCTAATATAGTTCATGGCAGTAACAGTAAAACAACATCTCCATGCCCCCACTGCACGATATTATTATAATTAAAACCCACATTAGTAGAGCACATCCACAAGCTCACAGAAGAATCTTGCAGACCGAGAGCCATCTACACAACTAACATTAGTACAGGGAAATCCATCAGCTTCCGATTCACACCAGATGACAACAATGCTTCACAAAATACTTATCTTCAGAATCAAGTGCATAGACCCTTACATACGTACAAAGAAGGCCTAAATTTTTGGAATAAACACTTTCTTCAAGATTTAAGTGATGATTTTGATACTGCAGTAGAAAACTTTGCATAATTCTTATCCGAATCTATCTACCTCCTGCGCGATCCGAAGCACCCCCCGCAACCAAGTATTTTGAAGCTAGGAAAGCTAAGATACAGAGATCTTGCCAGGAACATTCTAATCCCCAACGAGCATCTAAAAGGGACAAGGAAAAACGAAAAAATAAGTATATAAATACGAATAAATTTAGTTCCTATACTAGGTACAATCAACGAAGGAAGGCCATTCGTAAAGTCTTGAATGATGACTCGATAGCTTCTAAATGCAACATAGAGAACGTCGATGCACATTTCAGATCTGTCTTTTCAACTCCAAATGATTGTACACGTGAAACATATGAGTGTAAACTTACAGATGCCCAGAAATTAGAACTTGATGAAACATTCGAGGATCGTATAACTAAACAGGAAATATAAATGCTGTGAAGAAAATGGGCGTCAATACAGCCTCTGGTCCTGATAAAGTCCTTATGAGAGCTATTAAAGACGATTTGGCATTACACATAATCTCTAATGTTGTAACAAGAATGCTTCGAACTTCCTTAGTTCCCAGTTTATTTAAAAAGGCTCGAACAATAATTTTATATAAGAATGGTGATGAAACAGATCTGTCTAAATGGCGTCCCGTAAGGATCTGCTCCGTTTTAAGGCGTGTTATTGAACGAGCACTAGACTTTAAATTGAGATCATACTTATTCTTCTCAGAGCATCAAAGAGGTTTCACCAGATCACCAGGATGTTTAATAAATACTTCTCTTCTTAGTTCCATATTACAGTTAGTCAAAGTAAAAAAATAAAATGCAACAATAGTGTTCTTGGATATAAAAAAGGCTTTCGATAACATCGGTCACGCTCATTTGCGAAAATCTTTAATCATCCACTGCAGCCCTGGAAAAACTAAAAGAGTTAATACCTCTCCTTACAAGAAGACAGTACGACTCAGGTAAACATAAACCACTCAAAAACGAGACCAATAAAAATTTCTAAAGGTGTGTTACAGGGTTCACCGTTATCACCAACACTATACAATGTATTCACTGACCATATTCTACAAGAACTAAGTGGAACAGATATAGCAAATGCATATGAATATAACTTAGTTAACGGATTAACTCCATTAACAGTCATAGGGTTCGCGGATGACACCGTTATAATCTGGAAAGATCGAGATTCGGCTGTCGAATTGACAAAAATGGCTCTTCAAAGATTTTAAGAAATCGGATTGCATATAAACTTAGGGAAATCTGTAGCCATTACTATTGAACATGGTAAATTGTCCGGATTTAACCTCGAAATTCTAACAATATTGAGATAACGCAATATCGCACTATCGCGAAGATGTACCCAACTGTCCGAAGACAGGTTTGAACCTCATAAGTAACAACCATAAGGCATCACTCATGAGCAACTAGACCAGGAGATAATGGGGTAGGGTAGCCAGTTACTTTCCCCCTCCAATACATACATCGCCGATTAGCTACATATTCCACTAATCAGACTTCAGATGCATACAAACAATGTTCTTCCTCTGACATATCGTCAAGTGAGATGTACTGCCTGATAATAGGTGTATACATGTCAGCCAGAACCTCAATTAGAGGTATGGGCTAGTCAATGATAATAACGATGAGCTAGTATTAGACGTACTACTTCGTAATTTATTGAATGTTGAACATTTTACTTAACAATGTCGTGTACTACAAATAATTTTAATTTACACAACTTCTAATACTTCATCTAGTCTGTGCAGTGCATGTATCATATCGTAGTTTTGCTTCAAAGCGCACAGAGATTACGCAAGTGCACATGAAAAGACAATAAAACGTTATTATTACTTCTGCAACTAAACACTTCAGTAACGGCAGCAATAAAATCGAAGCAACAAAAATTGCTTTGCTGCCTGCACGCAGTTGGACGGACAATTGCACCGACCGTTTTAAAGAGATGAAATTCTTGTCCGATCTTTCAAGCTCTGAAATTCCTGTCCGACCTTTCAATCGCTGATTACACACACACACACACACACACGAACGAAGATGAAAACCAGCATGTTTGTCTCTTGCTGTTGCAACGATCCCAAACTTGCATTGTTTCTGCGACTTCTGCCGTCAGCTACCGGCGTTGCTAAGGAGATGGCGTGAGTGCTTGCTGATCCTAGGCTGTGCTTGGGCAAGGTTAAATTCAGGACCCTAACTCCATCATTGATCATTAGGCTTTTAGTTTATTGACTGGTTTTTCTTTATTCTCAGTCTGATGTTATTACCACCGAATTTTGATTTAGTGGTTTTGTCCCACTTAGTTTTCCCCTTATGTTAAGTTTTTATGCGTAGGCAAAAAACCTAGTGGTTTTGATACTACTTCGTTATTAATTATGCATTAAAAAAAATCGAATCCACTTTGGACTGATTATTTGTTTGGATGTTTTCCTATGTTTTTCCTAACTGTAAAGCGAATGATAATCCTGGGGCCAATCCTCAGCCTCGTCTCGCCAAATACTGTACAGTTACGGAAGAAAAAACTGGCCGATGAACAGCAAAACTCGTAATGTTACTTATGCCGGTTTTGTTGTGATTATCACAGTACAGAGTACTGTTTACTCGAAGTTGCTGGACTAGGAGAGAAAGGCTTTCGTACTGTTTCTGTTAACATTCTATAAGGTTGAAACTCTCGTGTTTTTGTCGATGTACAGAAATTTGTTATTTAATTGTTTTTACCAGTACGAGGAATGTTACTGATTTCATTATCAAATCGTCTGTTCGCCTCTCTTTGCTCTATAGACATACGGTACTTCGTTTATTTATGGTTTATTTTTACTTTAATATCTTCCTGGCAAAACAGACGACGAAGAGTGAACAAAATTGAGATAGATACAATACATACGAACTTAATGGTAAGATGATATAGACGTGAACAGTTAGTTAAAGTAGAATAAATATAAATTGATTAAGGTAATCCAATACAAATTATATAAGTGAACATTCAGTTAAATTGAAATAAATAAATACCTCTAAATTACTTTCGGTAAACAATTAGTAATGAGGGAAGAGAAACATAAATAGATTTGTTAGTTAGAAATAATTTTTGTGCAATTTAGGAAAACGTTTGATTATATAAGTGATTCTAGTGTTTACTAGAACCTATTTATTTATTCTGTTATTAAAGCTACAGGGTGCTATTCATAGACATTTCGCTAGCCCGGGCTATGAGCGTGCTAAACAGGATTCATATCATATCATATCATATATCATATCATATCATATCATATCGCTGACACTGGTTTATGAATACGAAAAACGTTAGTTCGCTGATCATCCACCGAAAGCCCCGCTAAGAATGTCTATGAATACGGCCCACAGTGTTTATTTTTGTTCTAAAAATAGAAAAGAAAAATACATTCCTGAAGTAAAATAATTAATACTGAATGTTCTTTATATCACAAATTAAAATGTTCTTCTACCTATGTAGTTCTAGTTATATACAACAATTTTCTTCTGGACTTAATAGCCTGTCCATAAACCGTTGACATTGATCACTGCATCCATTCTTCTACTTACAGAATTAACAAGGCTTTGAATATAGACCTACTGTATCTATCTGGCAATGCAACATCATCCCAAACATCTGCAATGAGATTCCACAATTCATCTGCAATCCTAGAACACCGACTCTGTAGTTACACATTAACATTGCGTTGCACTTCCGTACACACATTTTCTATGGAATTTAAGTCAGGACTTCTTGGCACCCATGGAACCTCTCGACATCGTCCCTGTGAATGTTGAACCACCGCTGCACGGCGACGCATGTGTGTACCGAAGACAAGTCATGTTGGAATTTTATTTTGTTTTCCGGCTTAAACACACGAACACTAGGTAGCATCACATTTTCCAGTTTAATTGGTGTACTGATGCTGATTCATATGCCCATGAATCCTCCATAGTGCACCGCCACCATAACCAGAAATCCGTAGCACACTGACACGGACAAACGACCACTGCGTTGTCTCTGGTCCACAAATATTCAGGGTCAAATCTCTTGGATTGTTTCGGTCAATATACGTGCACTGGCCTGCTATAGTTCATAAACACATCATCCAAAAAGATGACCTCTTTCCATGGATAGTTGTATGAATTCGACAAAATGTGACACGATCAATTCGATGGTCTTCAGTCAGAACAGTCAGAACTTCCTTCACCGCTGTTCTTTTCAGCACAACGTTGGCACTATTGAGCCTTTTACTAGCGTTCTGTTGGAAGCAGGAAATTCCCTGCCGGCCACAAATATTTTAGAAGTATAAAATGAAAGCGCCTCGAACGTTCTATTAACATAAGATCTTGTTGTGGTGTTGATGCCTTGGGTCTTCAACTACCAGGTTTACGAGTTATGTAACCTCACTCTTGATACTGCGCCCACCACCTGGATGCTGTTCTAGTCGCAACTCTATAGCGTTCTCCAGCTCGAGCCGTGCTAAATCGGCCTTCCTCGATCAGTGCAATTACTTTGGCTTTGACGTCCATATCTATGGAACTGAAATACTAATGATGATTTTCGTAGTGGTTGTGGCTATTTATAGACAAATTCTGTTAATAGGGCTGGAAAGGGTCACGTGCCTAGGACTCTAGAAAGAACACGAAATATACAGTAGTCATAAACCATAAACATAGTATGTCTGTAGAGTGAAGAGAAACGAACAGAGGGGATGAAAATAACATTAACAACATTCCTCATACCCGCAATGGCAAAACCAATGGCAAAACAACTTTCTGTATGTTGACTAAAACACAACAAACGTTGCAAATATACACATAGGCTCTGTGCCGGATTCAGGCCTAGGTAACTTAGACACTTGCCTAGGGCGGCAATTTCCAGGGGGCGGCATTTTCTCTCTCTCTTTCTCTCCCTTTTTCATTTTTATTTTACAATGAAATTTGTTTTTAAAACACATGTTGGTAAATCTTTTCTGAAGTTTCTTCTTGAACACCTTGTGGAAGTGAGATATTGTTTTGTTATCACATTGTCGCTGTCGTGGCAAGAGTGAAAGGAAAGTGTGCAGATGCATAGTTATATTGTAATGCCGGTATCACATTATTATACTATGAAACTGCTTAAATTTAACTGCTTGTGTGAACAAGAATGCAGTGTTGAAAATCAAATTGCATATTGTTGTTTATTAGCTATTTATCGCTATGAATAGTAACCACAACTCTCAGTTACATTCACAATATAATAGCCTATATCAGCGTTTCTCAAACTATGGTCCTTGGACCACCTGTGTCCCCGAGGTTTGCCCTTGTGGTTCTTCAAAAAGGACAGAAGAAAAAATCAAATTCAAACGAATTGCTTATCACACTATCTGAAAATCTCAGAGTTTGGAAATGACACATGACAATCACCTTTCACTTTTACTCCCAGTACTGACATTTTATGAAATTTATTAACCTACCTGTCTACAGAATTCCCACTCTACTCTCAGCAAAAAAGAGGGATTTAAAGCACTATGAACATGGTGTTTCTCGCCATCTTTTCCCTGCACCTCAGCTGACGACATGTGGCTAAGTACATTGGAATATCTTCCAGATATATTCTCAAAACTAAACGAACTAAATCTCTCTCTACAAGATAATTCTTTGACTGTATGAGAAAAAAGTGTTCGGGAGGAAACTTGGTTTGTGGATCAGATCCGTAAAACAGAGGTTTTTTTTTCACTATTTTCAACCCTAGAGTCTTCTTTGATTGAAAATGATTTCGTTATTGGAAAGAAAATTATGCAATGACATACGTTCGCATCTCGAAACCCTGAAGTCACAATTTGAAACTTATTTTCCATGTAAATATGACGAATTTTCATGGGTTCGCGATCCCTTGATATTGAAAATAACAAACTTTCGTTGAGTGAAAGAGAACAGTTAATTGAACTCTCGACTTAAAATGAAATTCCAAGCAGAAAGTATGGTTAATTTCTGGACCTCAGCACAAGTGAAAAGAGAATATATTGAACTGTACAGTGGTGCTTTACAGATTATAATTCAGTTTGCTTTTACGTATCTGTGTGAGAAAGGGTTTTCATCACTAACTCTAATAAAACCAAAGTACCGAAATCGACTCTATGTATGTAACGATCTCTGACTTAAGCTTACCAGCATATATCAAAATATAGAACTGCGCAAGAATCGGCAGGCTTATCTATCTCATTAATGAGAATACCAACATTTTATTTATTTATTGACTTATTTATTTATTTATTTATTTATTTATTTATTTATTTTGTTTAGTTAATAAGTTAAAGATTGTCCAAACTCTACTACCTTGATTTATTAAAAATCTAAAATGAATTTTTTTCTATTAACATTAACTTAATTAGTTAATACTAATATAAAGTTAAACGAAATAAATTAATTTTAATTAATTAATTCAGTTTTAAAATATACTGGTATTAAAATATGCTTTGCTTTCAAAGGGAACAAGAGTAAGGTGGTCCTCGGAACTGTTCTGATTTAAAAAAGTGGTCCCCACTTCAAAAAAGTCTAAGAAACACTGGCCTATATCATCAACAATACTATTTAATCCTTTTCAGTATGTTCACTATATAATTCGATTTGAAAGGTTTATTCTGTAAAGAGTTGGAGTTTATTTTTCAATTTATTTTATACTCCTGTCGAAGTAAGAAATACTCGTAAAAATTATACACCAACAGAAACCATGCTTAAAAAAACCACAGCCTGCCTTTCAAAAATAAATTTTGTTTCAACAATGAATAAGTTTGAGTATTATGTTTCTTTGCTTCGAGTCTGACATGCTTCGTCAGATCGACTTTGATAATACCATCATTGCTTTCTCCGTGAAAGTCCGAAGAAAGTCTTTATAATTCACAAGTAAGATGCATGTATTTTGATTTCAGTAATTTACTGTTTTCTGAAGTCGACCTGGTTGGCGAGTTGGTATAGCGCTGGCCTTCTATGCCCAAGGTTGCGGGTTCGATCCCGGGCCAGGTCGATGGCATTTAAGTGTGCTTAAATGCGACAGGCTCATGTCAGTAGATTTACTGGCATGTAAAAGAACTCCTGCGGGACAAAATTCCAGCACATCCGGCGACGCTGATATAACTTCTGCAGTTACGAGCGTCGTTAAATAAATCATAACGTTTAACATTTTGTTTTCTGAATTGTAACATTTCATTTAAAAATAACTTTAACTGAACGTCACCTGTAATAGCTGTCCATAAACTGTTTGTGGGATTTGGGGACGGCAAAATCTAGCACTGCCTAGGAGCGGCACTATAGGCCTACCTAACTCCGGCTCTGCATAACCTACAGAATACTGTAGAATGTAAATAAAACCATTCCGAAAGCCAATCTCTCTAAGGGACGAAGTGAAAAGCGTTAATGTATCCCATGAAGTTATTTATATTCACTACATTATACACCAACAGAAATCATGTTCAAAACAAATCAAAATGGTGTTATAGAAGTAGTCCAGTTGGAAAAACCACCAACACAATTATATCGAAAAGTCTCGCTCATTGTCAATTTAAGTCTTTCTTGATGAATGCAATAGCGAGTAAGGCGATCTGTCATATTATAGTAAAGTACGGTGACTTAGTCGTGGCAAATTATTGAATAGGTTCTTTGAACTGAGGGAGGAAACATCATCGTTCACGGAGGAAGAAGAAAAGTCTGTATCATAAGTGAAGAATGAACAAATGGATTTGTGAACTTGCCTTCTTAATGGAATTATCTGAATGCTTTAAATTGTTTTCTACATGGTAACAACAAGATTATTACACAGTTATATGACAGAGTGAAAGCGTTTAATATAAACCACCTTTAATTATGGAACGTTAGCTTAACTAAAAGGATAAGTTACAGCTCATTTTTCAATATTAACAACGATATAGGCATACTAGTTTCTTAAGACCAGAAATTTGATTCGAGATTTAAAGATTAGGAAAATTTTCAATTTGATTTTCAATTAGTATATGTAATTAGAACTTACTGATTTACTTTACGATAGTGAATTGAAGGATAAAAATCAAAACAAAAGAAGTTATCTGACTTTTATATGAACTTTCCATGTCTTAGATTTCCCCGATTGTACAGACATCCTTTTTCGGATTCACGTAGGCCATCTGTGCGAACAGTAATTTTTTTCCTATGATGAAGATAAACAAGCCATGTCATGGAAGCCAATTATCGGATCACAACTTAAAATGTGCTGTCACATTATGCACTATACAAAAAATAGTTCCAATCGTTGAGAAATTGCTGAGGAAAAAGAGATTAAACAAATCCCGAAAAATCAGTGCTAATGCCAGTGTTGAGTGGACTGAATGGAGTTAAATTTCTGCATTATTATTCCTAGAATTTTTATGTGTTTTGTTCAATATTTTCCTTAACAGAAGCAGTTTACACATTTACAGTAATTGTCATGCATTACCCGAATAATTAACATGAAATGTGTATTACATTTCTAAAAGTAATTATAAATTTATTAACTTCTAACTTTGTTGAAAATAGGCTACAATGTTTTTTTTTTTTTTTTCTTCTTCAAATTGCTTAAGATAGTTCATTTAGTTATTTCTATTCAGCCCGTATCTTTTTTCCATCAGAAAACAATCATAAACCTATGCAGTAAATTCATATTTTGGTCCCGCCGCTGAACGTCTTACCTGCCCTGCTACGACTTTCCGCGGGCGAGCGGGCAAGGTTTGTTGACGACACAGTGCTCTGAGTTGGGGACCAATGCTCTCTATATTATAGAGTCTATAACTGTGATAATCATAACAAAACCGGCATAAGTAACATTACGAGTTTTGCTGCACATCGGCCAGTTTTTTCTCCCGTGACTGTACCATCTCGCTATCACTAGTTCTATCGGCACTAGATAATCTCGTAGTTGATACAGCGTAGTTAAAGAACCGATTAAAAACTACTTTGTCAGTATCATTCATTGACGTTCTGTGTTGGTGGTCCTTGCCTGATAGAAAAAAGTCGACACTATTGCTTGCCTCCCCAGAATATTTTCCTTTACTTACAACTTTTTTATCCGTACAGTTCGGAATCAGACCTGATGATCTTTGTACATCTTCTCCTGACATCTAACATAACTGCCTTCGATTCCTATTGTTAGTCGGCATTTTTAGATACGTATTGGTACATTTTGTGTAGGTCTATTATTTCTTTCGCTTGTCGATTAATTAAAGCGATTATTTATGTTTTTGTACACAAATAGGTCAGTCAATTTAACTCAGAACGAATATTAGAACTCAACGCAATACCGCACTAAATATTCAAACGTAACTTTCAGGACGAACACGAAGAGAAAAGTACACGGTTCGGGAGATTTTAAAGTAGTACGCGATAGACGGATAGAGGATAGACGATTATAGTTTGATTAGCAGATAGAAGGTGCTGCTGTCTGTTGTTACATTGCCGAACATTTACGCAACACTAAACGATTAGTGAAATTTCCCACAGCGTGCATTTTCAATCAATTCAAGAACAGTTCTTCTTTACCCGGTGGCTGGCTGTCTTTTCATAGCTGATTCTGTAGCCTCGAAGTTTTTAATCCATACTTTGATGACATGAGCACTCACTGAGCACAGGATCGTAGCGTCCGAGATTAAAATGCTTACATTTCTCTACTAGCAACCTCGTAACTGTCATTAAGAAACGTCTTGGTTGCAAATGCACGCTGTGTCCCGTTCCACTACTCCATGGTGATTATTCGTCTAGTTTTGCTTAAATGTCTTAGCTGCAGCAATATAACAGACAACGTTATTCGTGTATTATTCTGGTTATTTATTTGTTTCAATTTTTAAAATAATATATAATAATTTGAACTTGTAGGCCTACATGACGTTTTTTTATATCTTAACTGTTATTGCATTATTTTTTAATGACATCCTGAAGTACCTATCGTAACTACAGTAACTTAAAGTTAATTTAAAGCTTACATATTAAACATTTTTATTGCAATAAAATTAAAGCCTAACTAAATATAAAAAATAGGTATAGAATTATGTGCGTGCCTATTGGTTTTTATGAGGTTCGTGCTTAACCGCGCCTGTAGTTCAAACGCTAGCGCGCACACCGAATTCGGTCCCCGGTCAGATCGTGATGGAATTTGTAGTGAACAAAGCGGACATTGCGGAAGGCTTTTTTCTCGGGGTACTTCTCTTTTTCTTCTCCCATTTTATCAACACACTCTACCTTCCCCTCTTTTCATCTATTATCTTCAGTAGTTAAAATATAAACTGGATGAGTTTTGGTTAATACGGGTAATTCTAATAAGAGTTTAGGACTTCGGGCCTCGGGCATGAAGTTCGAGCTATTCGCCTGGTGATGGAGGAACCTGGCTCTGTCAGGGTTGAGGAAAGATGATCCATCTGTCAGTATCGGATTCATGTATGTTATCAAGGCTATCAAGGAACTCACGTTTGTCTGGATGAAGGTTTCATCGCAACTAATATAAATTATGTGAAAGAAAGTTTCTGAAGATATATCAATATTTTAATATTAAAAATTAGCCCCATTACATCAATTATTTCCATACTGCCGCTCAATTTTTATAACAATGTTATTTACAAAGTGAATTAACTTCACATTCTATTTTGACCATAAGTAGGTCTATAATTACATTGATACAAAATACATTATGAAACTTTCAAAGGTTTGGGTTAAATATGACAAAATAGAAATTATATGCATATAATTTAAAGACAATTCAGTAAATTTCTCTGCCATAAACCATTAATCGAACTGAGATCTCCGTTGTGGAAAGCCAACGCTCTATTCGTTCCACTGATGGGTGCTATTGCTATCTTATAGTTACATGTATTACATTACTGTTATGCTGATTTATCATTTTAATTCAGTGTAAAGCTATGTTGATGGAATTGAACGGGTTACATCAGCTTCTTGTCTATGCGCATGACGTGAATATGTTAGGAGAAAATCCACAAACGAAATTTTACTTGAAGCGAGTAAAGCGATAGATTTGGAAGTGAACCCCGAAAAGACAAAGTATATGATTGTCTCGTGACCAGAATATTGTACGAAATGGAAATATAAAAATTGGAGATTTAGCCTTCGAAGAAGTGGAAAAATTCAAATATCTTGCAGCAACAGTAACAAATATGAATGACACTCGTGAGGAAATTAAACGCAGAATAAATATGGGAAATGCCTGTTATATTTCGGTTGAGAAGCTTTCGTCATCAAGTCTGCTGTCAAAAAAACCTGAAAGTTAGAATTTATAAAACAGTTATATTACCGGTTGTTCTGTATGGTTGTGAGAATTGGACTCTCACTTTGAGAGAGGAACAGAGATTAAGGGTGTTTGAGAATAAGGTGCTTAGGAAAATATTTAGGGGTAAGAGGGATGAAGTTACAGGAGAATGGAGAAAGTTACACAACGCAGAACTGCACGCATTGTTTTCTTCACCTGACATAATTAGGAACATTAAATCCAGAGATGGACAGGGCATGTAGCACATATGGGCGAATTCAGAAATGCATATAGAGTGTTAGTTGGGAAACCGGAGGGAAAAAGACCTTTGGGGAGACCGAGACGTAGATGTGAGGATAATATTAAAAGGGATTTGAGGGAGGTGGGATATGATGATAGAGACTGGATGAGTCTTGCACAGGATAGGGATCGATTAGCGGGCTTATGTGAGGGGAGGCAATGAACCTGCGGATTCCTTAAAAGCCATTTGTAAGTAAATCTATGTTAATGAGGTATAATATTAACTATAAGCAAGAAGTTTGCTCTTTTATTAAGCACTTATTATTAACAGTAAATTATAAATGGATCACAATCAATTCTGAAGTCTACATTGTCTTCATTTTGCTAACTAACAGGTTCTGAATGTGCATTTTGTTGTCTTCATAAAGTGAATAAATAAACGAAAGGAAAATATATAATAATTTTATAAGGATATAAAATTGATTGAAATAGTGATGTTCCAGCACCTTTAACTGAGCTGAAAGAGCCACCACACCCTTGAGCGGCAAACGAGGTGAAGGGGGGCACTAGTAGTTCTAAATAGTGAGTTGTAGAAAATCCATATTAGGATGATGGACTCTGTACATTTCCGCCATTGAAGTGTGAAGCCAACCGATAGAGGCCCTTATCTCTTCTCAACAGGCCGGTGGAGCGGCCATGCGTCGTTGACTGTTCTTAAGATGACGCTGTGAAGTAGTAGATTCGCAACATCGTTTACACGTTCTTTGGGAATTTGTGACTACGTAGGTCTACTGTTTATGAATTGCATAATACCGCCTCAGAAAGGTGTAGAAATTAACATCGCATTGAACCATATAATACAATATAGGCTATGCGAGGGAATGGGGAACCATAACGTGCAACATCGATTCGTGTTGCCTAGCAACGGACCAATATTATCGGTTCTGGCTTCTTTTATTTCAGTTCGATGGAACTGTAACTACATTTTAAAGAAATTTCCAGATTAGTTGCAAAAGTGATAAATTGCTCATTGTTTCTGTATATGTCGTCCGTCCAAAATGTTATCATTGTCTTACAGTTTAATTTTCTTTGATGAAATATCGTCCCATTATAGGCATAAGGGCCAACGTAACAATTTGTGGATTTTACAGAAGAGAGAAAAAAACATTTAAATAAATTACCACTTTAATAATTTATTTAATAACTGTCTTAAAATGCTGGTGTAACTTCGTGTTTCAAGATGTTGTAATGGTTTCAAAATAGACGAAAGAGTCTATTTTTAACTGCCAAGTTAATGTAAAAACTGAGACGTTTGCCCTTCTGGTACAACGCCGCCATTCTGCAATTCACAACTCTGAACTAATTATAATACGATATTTCAAAGTACAGATTTTACACTGGTGTGTCGCGCAGCCCAATGGACTGTGTCGCGAAATTTTGGAATTCAAATATAAATGTTATGCCATCCAGAAAGTCTCTTTACAACGCATTTTTTATTTACAACGCAGTCTTTGATATAGTGTATTTTATTTTGAGATAGACTTTACTAATGAAACGTAAACACCTGCAGCAATGCTCAGTTTAATTTTTCTGACTGGTGATAATTCGAATGAAAGTGAACATCTGCAACAATGCTTAGTAATATATTCTGACGATTCTAAACTATGTTTATATTATTACTAAGTGGGAAGAGTAAACGAATTTTACTGTACCTTTGTAAAAATAGTATTTCCTTGTATAGACCTAAGAGAAATATTACGTTTCTGCACCCGAGACGATAATGAAATGTATTCTGACCTACAGAATATTTACGTATGTCCTTCAGGGCTACATTGCCAGCTGATTTGTAAACACTGTATTATTACGTGTGTACTTAACTTCAGAGTAAATGTGCCTAAACTTCGAATTCTATTTATAAGTCGTAGGTCTATTTTAGTGCTATTCAATCTGTGAACTGAATTATGAGGCTATAAATGAATTAAGTATAGGTAAAACTGACCGATCTTATGAATGAAAATAAAGCCGTATGTTATCTCTGAGGTTCTGGCTGATATGTAAATTACTGTTGCCAGGCAGTACATCTCACTTGACGATATGTGTCGGAGTGTCGGAGAAAGAACAATTGTTGTATACATCTTGTCTGATTAGTGTAATGTGGTACTAGTTAGAGATGTACGTGCAATTGCGGGGGAAAGTATCTCTGGCTTAGTTGTCTCATGAGTAATGCCGTATTGGTGTCACTTATGAAGTTTCAACCAGTCTTCGGACTGTTGGCTAAACATACAGGGTGCTATTCATAGACATTTCGCTAGCCCGCGCTACGAGCGTGCTAAACTAGCCCCGGCTATCGACTGGTTAGTTGTTCAGGATTCATATCATATATCGCTAACTCTGGTTTATGAATATGAAAAACGTTAGTTCGCTGATCATCCGCCGGAAGCCCGCGCTAAGAATGTCTATGAATATGGCCCCAAGAGTCCTTGTAAAGTACGATATTATCTGTATTGTCTTGTCTGCATGTTATACAGTATACGCATGTCGCGCAACCAGCCTCGAAGAAAGTACAGTATACCACTATACATTAAGAAATGCTGTTAGATTGTTTTTGCTGTTTCAGATTCTCCACTGGTGCGTGGCCGAGATCTTTGTATTTATATGGAACGTTTTAAAGCTCTTTTTTACTTTTACAAATTCCATTAACCAACTGGAATTTTATGTTGATATAACGCCGTGCCATGTCATAGGAACAATGTATGGAAACTCTGTTAAACCAGTTGTAAAGGGGAAGTAATTCTGCGTTGAAAAGCACACCAACACCATTTATTATCGAAAAAATTTAGATATACTCTTATGATTAATTCATATAACTAAGTTACGCTATCTAAATTGTATAATCAATAATACAGTGTTCGTGATTATGATGATTCTTATATTTAAAAAGATACGCCACTACACTTTGTAGACAGTATCATACTTAGTAACCAGTGTGGAAAATGTGCATATCATTTATCCAAATATTAAGCATAAATATAAAATGTATTCCAATCTCTTGCCCGTCTGCTTTAGAATTGGACGGTTCGGAGTTCAAGCGTCCTCCGCTTCTCTCTTTTGGTTTTTATCCATGTAACTTTGGGCATACGATTATCATCCGTTCTTCTTAAATACTCGAGCCAGCTTTCAGTATTTCTTTTTAAATTCAGGAGAATGTATCAACAGTGTGTCTTAAAAACTTCATTTCGACGGTGTCAGATCATTTAGCTTGGTGCTTTGTTAAAAGTTTAGTTCTGAGAGCCGTAGGAATGTGGGAGGATGTCCATACTTTGTGTTTTTAATGGTACGTTTGCATGTGTTAAATACGTGTATTGTTAAATAGGTATATTTTATTGTATAGAACCCTTTATCACCAGACATCGGATTCTAGGGCAAATGCCTATTTTGTTTCTTTAGGAGAAAAGCAAAAATAATTATTAATATTTGTGTTTCATGGAAATTGAAAGGTATTCAAAGAGTTTTATAGTGCCCTAAAATGCCCTAAAACGGTTATTAGAGCCTAATTTGTTAATATTCGCCTAAAAATGCCTAACTCACTGTAAAGTTTCGCATTTTACTCTTACTTTTTATAATTTATACATGCATTCACTGCGAAATTTAAGGCATTTAAAAAGTGGAAAGTTTGCTTCACACCGGCCATGAAACCATTGATAAAGGAAACAAAATGTTTTGAATCTCACGACACTCGCAATAGATTTCACCGAATTTAACATGTTTGGAGGCATAAATGCCGACAAAGAACCAACCTTAGTTTTGAAGCAGGCAACAATCACAACATGTGCTGCTACCGATTCAGAGATATACTATACTATAAAAATGACTGTTTTCGGTCTGAAACCAATTAGCTGTACTGCCCTTCAGAGTGTCATAAAATCACACTTTTTGGAGAAAGAGTGTTTTTGAAATATTTATGAAAAGTCGTAAAACTGCGAATTAGTAGGGTAAACCGTTACAAAATATTGAAAAGAATGGCCCTCCTAGTGTTAACACTACCAGGAATTGCAACAATAAGTGGAAATTTGTATTTTTGTCCAATTGAATCTCAATAACAACGGTTCATTTGAATGCTCGTTAACAGTTGCTCTTTCCCTCACCTTATTTGTGTTGAGAAGTTTTGAGCGGTAGGACGTTTTCCTGTGAAGTTTAACGCGATAATGCCGAAAAATATAAGTGCAAAATCTATGTACATTGATCCGGCAATGGCTAGCAGAATATTCAGAATTCACTTATGATGGAAAAATAATATTCTGCAAGATTTGTAGCAAACAGGTATGTAACAATAGTTGAAATATATAAATTCTATTAATTTTAATGAGTAGGCCTATAATATTTATAAATTGACTGAGGTATAATTTTTTAAGACCACTACACTTTAACCTTTTAAATTCCGATAGTTAAAGTATTTGCAGGTCATTAAAATTTTGATTGTTCGAACCCACTAACTTTGTGATAGAAATACGGCAGTACAACAATTAGGATTTTATTTTAATTCAGTTTACTTTACATTTTTAGATTTCGCAAGAAAAGAAGTGCCACCTAAAGCAGCATGTGCAAGGAGCGGCTCATAAGGCTAAAGCTCAGCAGAAAAATCAACTGCAACAAACTTTACTAACACAGCCTACTTCATCCAATCTCAGCAGCAATTTCTATGCTGATTTAACCAGAGCGTTTGTTGCTGCTAACATTCCCTGGAATGCAATTGAAAATCCGGTTTTAAGACAGTTTTTACAAAAATACTGCAAACAAAATATCCCATCTCAGTCGACCCTAAGAAAAAATTACTTAGACAGAATATACAATGAAACTTTAGCTTCCATTCGGGAGGATATAGGTGATTCTTACATATGGGTCTCTGTGGATGAAACCTTAGATCCTATGAATAGGTATATAGCAAATATGGTAGTAGGAAAACTTAGTCCTGATGGACCTTCGATTCCACACCTCGTATGTGTTAAGGAACTTTCGAAAGTGAATAGCCAAGCCATTGCTTATTTTGTAAATAAAGGCCTACAGTCTTTATACTCAGGTAATATAGACGATTCTAAAGTTCTGTTGTTTTGTACTGATGCTGCCTCATACATGGTTGCTGCAGCTCCACTTCTTAAAACATTTTATCCTAACCTCACGCATGTAACCTGTCTAGCACATAGCCTTCACAGGGTTTCTGAAACAATCCAGAATGAATTTCCTCTTGTCAATTCGTTTATTTCTAACACAAAAAAATGTTTTTGTAAAGCCCCATCCAGGATTTCAATATTCAGAGAGAACTTTCCAGATATCCCACTCCCACCTCAGCCGGTTGTTACACGATGGGGAACCTGGATTCAGTCAGTGGTGTATTATTCTAAGTATTTTAAAGAAGTGGTCACAGTTATTGATAAATTACCTGAAACTGATAGTGCAGCGTGTGTGAAAGCAGTGAAAGATTGTCTGAATGACTCACGAGTGAAAAACGATATTGCCTACATAACATCAAACTTTTCTTTCATACCTGCAAGCATTGAACAATTAGAACGTGAAAAACAATCTCTTTGTACCCAAATAGCAATAGTAAAGGAAGCTCAAGTGAACATACATTCTGCTTTGGGCGAAACTGGGAAAAAAGTTAAAAATAAGTGGGACAACGTATTAAATAAGAATGTAGGATTTTCATTGTTGGAAAAAGTTTCAAGAGTGATATCGGGGGAAAGTGTAAATGTTCCAGTAAGTATTGATGTTTCTATTGTACCTAATTTAAAATTTGCGCCTCTCACATCAGTTTCGGTTGAAAGAAGTTTTTCTGCTTTCAAAATGATTCTCGGTGACAAAAGGCAAATGTTAACTGTGGAGAATTTAGAAAAAATTCTGGTGGTGTACTGTGCAGATAATTATAATAAAGTCTGAGCATGGAACTGAATTTCAATAACTTAAAATGAGTAATCTTGATATCAATAATCATTATTTCATTAGTTTCAATATATTAAATTTGTGCAGCTCTGTTTATAAATATAATATAGTATTCTTTTTTAATGTTTAAACATACTTTTTGTGCGTATTTTAGTGTATAACTAAAAATTTCAGTGAAAGAAATAAGTATGATACCTTGATGTGCCTAAAATGCCTATTTTAATTAAAATAGAGCCTAATTTTACAAATTTTGAGCTTATTTTAGGCGCCTAAAACTGCAATTTTTAGTGCCTAAAAATCCGATGTCTATTTATCACATATAATTGAAGCTGTTCACTTGTTCAACGATTGGTTTTCAGTAATAAGATTTCCATTAATTGGATCTACGCTTTGGAATATCATGACTGCTTTTTTTATTATTATAATCATTACAAATTATAGGTTATTGGTGAAAACTTATTTATGAAATTGCACGATCATAGGTAAATTTTCTTATGAATTTTCTTTGACTTTGTCTACAGCGAATGTGAAGTGCCAGTCTTGTATTGTTCGTGTAGTGTTTATGGATGCCAATATTTTAATTATACCATCTGAAACTTAGTGAGCCCTTCATTTATGGCTAAACACTTGATCTGAACACATAAAGAAGAATGTAAATGTACCCATTTGTTTCAGTTCCCTGGCTCTATAATTTGGAAACCAGTATGTGAGTCCATCATTCATATTTGGGCTGTCATTTTGTGGTCTCCTTTGGACATTGTAAATAACACGTAGTCATTCACATTTTTCCTTTTCTTACGCTTTCTCATAATCGTACATGTAAAGTCCAAGAGGGATTTGTGTCTATAATCTTTTAGGAATGACAGGTACTTGTTTGTTTACAAGTTCAAATTATTCCAAATACATTGAGCCTACACATCGCGCGGTGTATCTTGAGCGATTGCTACCGTTAAATTGGAAGTGTTTAGTCGTACTGCGCATGCGTTAAACTGATTTATACACTGTAGATATAAGATATCAGTTGCATCAGATGAAGTATGTAATCAGTAGGATTCTTAGGTAAATAAATATTTTATCTGTACTGTAATATAAACTCGTAATTGTGTTTTAAGTTTCGGACAAGGTCACCTGAGCATATATTTTAAACTTTATTTCACATAAAAACTCATATTTTGAAATTTTTTTATGTAAATACATAACTTATTTTCACATATTTACATAAAACGCACAAAAATTAAGTTTTCATCAAATAATTTTCGACAAAAGCCTCATTTCAGATTAATCATCACCCAAATGTTCAGTGCAGTTGCTTAGACGTGACAGCTGACAATTGTTTTTCGGAATTCCCTATTTTTGAACCTGTGGAACTGCAGTCTGCTCTCTCACTACAAGCGATAAGAGCTATCACCACTAAAAAATTGTACTGTAACACATACAAACATTAAATGTCATTTAGGAGTGCCTTGTAAGTTAGGGGAAACCCGGGCAAAGCGGATAAGCTAAGAATAAACAATGCACAGGCTATATTTTGATGCTCCCGAAATAAAAACTTCATGACTTTGGTTGTGACACATGTTGTCCACATATCTACAAAACAGCAATTCGTTTCTCGTACCTACGGAGAGTGATATAATTTGAAAAAGAAAATATAGTTAATTATTCGTTAATGTGAAGCGAATAATTAACCCGGGCAAAGTGAATATCCCTATAACATTTCCACCTTTCTATTTAATTTCTATTCACTGATAATAAAATTAAATCAACACATAAACACGATGTTAATGAGTGTAATTGATGTGTTGAATATTTCGTCAATCTCTGAAGATGCAGACGTCACAGAGGTGGTTGATTCTGAGTGAGCATTAACTGTTTCTTCAGCCGTTGAAGAAGCTGGCACCGCAGAATTTGTTAAATCTGAGCCAGCTGTCGTTTCGCTGATTTCTGTCTCAAGTGGGCGATCTGTAAGTTCATCTGGAGCAAACCCTTCATCAATAAACACATTATGGTGTCGACCTGGTTGGCAAGTTGGTATAGCGCTGGCCTTCTATGCCCAAGGTTGCGGGTTCGATCCCGGGCCAGGTCGATGTCATTTAAGTGTGCTTAAATGCGACAGGCTCATGTCAGTAGATTTACTGGCATGTAAAAGAACTCCTACGGGACAAAATTCTGGCACATCCGGCGACGCTGATATAACCTCTGCAGTTGCGAGCGTCGTTAAATAAACCATAACATTAACATTAACACATTATGGTTGTATGGCCAGATAGCAGAACCACTGATTGGAAGATTTTATTTCTTCAAGTGCTTTCTTCAGGTCTTCTTCCGACCATTTGGCTTGCTCCGTCTTCCTCTTGAAAAATTAAACCATCTGAAAACACATTACGACCTTTTTAAGTAAAAATTAAGATCAGTGTTGCTATTTATAATTTAATTGGTGTGACAATGTCTCCACTATGTAAAATGATCTAACACGCTTTATTACAATAGACAAATATATACAAAAATACATCTGACACATATATAGTCAAATAAAGGTGGCAGGGCAAAGCGGATAAGTTATCCACTTTGCCCTATTCACTTTGCCCGCAGACGCCACTTCGCTTCTCATTTAAGGTTATACAAACATAAACGTCAATAATCTTCTTCGTAAGTACGGCATTTTAGAACTAATTCTATCGCCTATATTTTACTATCACATAAAGAGTTTCTGCAGTACTGCATGTTGCACATATGTTTCTATTACCTTGAAATATTTAAAAAAAACAGTCAATTTTCTTGAAACACACGCTGGTTTCTTCTCTTACTAGCTAGAATGACGACAAGTCAGTTCCAGCAGCAAAATCTGGTAGGGATTCTTCCCCAACATAGCAGAAAGCGCTACCTGTTGGCGTTTCTAAGAAATAGGCATTATTCTCTTTGCCCGGGTTATTCGTTTTGCCCGGGTCTCCCCTATCATAACGCTGATTTAGAAGTAATTATAATTTCATAAACATCAGCTGGCTCTGTTTTCTTTTCCAAAAATTAACATGTCTCTAAAGAGTTCATGTTGTTTCTCAATGGCCAGGGCGCTCTTTTTCTCACTACAAGGCAGTGTTCTACGATAATCGTCTGTCATTTGTGATGGACAACTTGAGGATAAATCTCATTGTGTACTGTAATTGTTCAGCAGTTGGTGAGACAGCATAATTTATACTGATCAGTATTACATATTGTTTATATTCACATAAAATAATTGAAACATAATTAGATACTTTTTCTTTTTTGTACATATTTTTCCGATGTAGCACATAAATAAATGTTTTCCTGATTTTTAGCCCCTAAAAATCCGAGCCCTAGTGGTCAGAGTTTGTAGTTCGCAGTATACCAGCGTCTCTTCTTACTTTAACAAAATTGTAACGTCCACTGATGTTATCAGCTCTCAAGATGTACTCTACTGCGAGATGTTGGTATATGTTTCTTACTAGTTTCCTTGAGTTTCATTGCTTGTATTGGATGGAAACTGAATACTATTCGTAGTTCATTCGACCAATGTAGTAGACATATTACTTGTACCATTGTAGTTGATACACCTATTCTACATGACAGAATTTTGATCGTCCGTGTTTGTTTTTTTAACAAGACTGCTTTCCATATTTACTATTAAATTTGTGCCTCCTTTTCAGTTTTACTTTTTTCAGTAAATAGAGTATAAAGAGATACTGCAAAGATCTATATAGATGATTTAAAAAAAATTGCTTATTTTTATGTTCGACCTGAGAAAATAGTTTTAATCCTCTTGGCTTCTGAAATCCTTTATCAGCTAAATACAGAAATCCAACTAATATTTTGCGAGCAGCATTGCCTTTACTCACAAAATATGTCTTAATATATGACACATACCTACATATTATAATAGATGAAGCAGTTAAATTCTGTGTAAGTGCGTAGTAAATATTTAGACACGAAATTAAATTAAAGCATAATCCCTCCTTTTATTTATATATGGTCTCGGGTACAAACTAACACAACAAATAGACAAATACTCTCCTTGTTTGTTAAACACATTTTCGTATTTTAGGGATATGTATTGAGTCGGCCTGGGTGGCGCAGTCGGTAGAATGCTGGCTTTCTGTGCTCGACGTTGCGGGTTCGATCCCGGCCCAGTTAAGTGTGCTTAAATGCTACAGGCTCATGTCAGTAGATTTACTGGCATATAAAAGAACTCTTGCGGGACAAAATTATGGCACACGGCGACGCTGATATAACCTCGGCAGTTGCGAGCGTCGTTGATTAAAACATAATTTGTAATTTGAATTATTTAAGATATTTTTAAGCCTTGGCATGGAGAGAGCAGACAGAACATGGAGAAACATGTTGTTGCTTGAATGGTCGGAAAGGAAAGCGACGAATGAATGAGTGGCCCACTTGATCAGGGACCGGCACGAGCAGCAGGCATCCGCTCTTTGTGTAGAACGTGACATCTCATGTCTCACGTAATATCTGTTTTTCTTAATCGGTTATTAAACGACGCTGTATCAACTGCGAGGTTATCAAGCATCGGATGGAGATGGTATTTTGGAAGCCGAGGATTCACTGTCACATTACCTGACATTCACCTTACAGTTTGAGAAAACGTCGAAAAAACCAAACGGGTATCAACCCAAGCGAGTTTCGAAACTACACCCGAACGCAGCCTCGGATCACGAGACCAGCTTGTTGCTTCTGAGCTATGCCGGTGGCCTATTATTATTATTATTATTATTATTATTATTATTATTATTATTATTGTTATTGTTATTATTATTATTATTATTATTATTATTATTATTATTATTATTATTTGCTGACGATCTCAGAATTTTTCACGCAATAAATAGTCCGGCCGATTGCCAAACTCTTCAAAATGATATTAATTCTATTGAACATTGGTCTAACGATAATGGAATGAAAATTAATGAAACAAAAACTTTTGTCATTTCGTACTTACGAAAAACTACTTCCATAAAATTAAATTCTCCTCTTAATAACGTCTGTATTACTAGGAAAAATTATATTAAAGATCTTGGTGTATTCTTGATTCTAAATTATATTTTCATGATCATTTAAATATATTTATAATCATTCAATAAGAATGCTTGGTTTAATAAGGTCTATAACGTATTCTTTTACTACTCCTGCGTCTCTATTAATTCTATACTTTACTTTGGTTCGATCTAGACTTGAATATGCATCTGTAGCTTGGAATTCCATTACTTCAACTGATTCGGTGAAATTGGAAAATATTCAAAAAAAAATTTGTTTCCTCATTTGCTCTTCGATTTATACCCAGTTCCTCTGATTTTAATTATGAGATTACCTGTAAATATTTTAACTGTTGTAGCTTTATTCTAGATGTCAAAATCTTGATTATCAATTTTTTTTTCAAAGTTATCAAGGGTGATATTGATTGTGAGTCTATCATAAACAATATCAGTCCTCGTTTTCCTACAAGGGTTTAAGATTAAAAAAAAAATTGTTATAACAGTAATTCAAAATCTCTTTCTCCAGTCTGTAGATGCATAAAATTTGCCAACTTGCATGCGAACAATTTAGAACCTTTTAAAGTATAGTTTCATTGATTAGTATTTACTGTTGTCAATTTTGTTTATGTATGTTTTTCTTGATTTAAGATATTATTCTGTTTATTCTTGCACCGTTGTACCGTCTGTTTGTGTATTTGTGCTGAACTATAATTGGCTCCTGACTGTTGTTCACCACACAAATATTATTAATAAATAAATAAAAAATTATTATTGTTATTATTATTATTATTATTATTATTATTATTATTATTATTATTATTATTATTATTCATGTAATCGACCTGGTTGGCGAGTTGGTATAGCGCTGGCCTTCTATGCCCAAGGTTGCGGGTTCGATCCTGGGCCAGGTCGATGGCATTTAAGTGTGCTTAAATAAACCGTAATATTTTTTATTCATGTAAAAATTGTGAACAAACAATAGACTTTCACTAATAGCTGGACTACCTGGAAATATAGTCAGCAGGACACAAAGCCGCAGTTTCAAACAATACAAGACTATGGATAATACATTTCGAAATTGTCTCTTCTGAATTTCTAAGTAGAAAAATGCTCTTGCCTGCACCATAGCGGAGAACATTACTGTTACCGTAATTTTCGTGCTTCTAAAGTAACTTTACTTACAGACTGTCTCGTTTTACGTCTTTTGGGCTCAAAGTAGAGTGTTACTAATGTCAATAATATTACTAAAAATATCGATATGGAAGATATGCGGAGACGAAGAGAGGCGGAAAATAGGAAAGATTGGAGAATGCTGGTTTTGCAATGAAAGGCCTGCTGTTGTGCAGAAAACTATGAATGAATGACTCTATATTATTATTATTATTATTATTATTATTATTATTATTATTATTATTATTATTATTATTCACCTGCTCGTAAGATTTACTTCCTTTGGGTAATTGTCCATTCATATGAAAATTGTGAACAAACAATAGACTTTCACTAATAGTGGGACTCCCTAGAAATGTCATCAGCACTGCAGTTTCAAATAATTACATTTCGAAATTGTGTATCTACAGTGCGATTGAATTATCTACGTCTGCAATAACTGACGTCGATGGTGGGGTCTTGGTTATGGTAGCAATATGGTGGTGGCTACGGTAAACATCAGTCTGTGACGCAAGTAGTTCGATTCGAATAATGGTTAGGTTGTGATTTTTCATTAAATAATCCATAGAGGCAATGCCTTGTGATAGACAAAGGTGGATTTGGGTGGGTGTTCTCCCATTTTCACATGTTAAGCATCAAATCATTTCGTCAAATCTCTATTCTACTATCAATTCATAACCTATTCGAAACCCAAATACACAGTTAATCTTAGTCAATTGGGATGATCGAAATGCTGGGTCAGAATGACCCTCGCTTAAAAGTATCCCCTTTAGACTCTATGAAGGCAGATGGAGAACGTAGGGGTAGATCTCCAGGTTTTCATGATCTCGGCACTAGAATGAGGTGGTGTGGGCGGCATCAAGCTGTGGCCAGTTGCTTTACTGACTGAGTTACGTGACTGCCGAATTCTCGAATATCGGTTTTTAAACTTGGAGTTTTAATACTGTAAGGAGAACACAAATATGCATTTATTTGAAGACAAGGAAAAAATGTAGAAAATCTTTAACAAAGTAAGGGAATGAGTTTACACAGTTTATAAGGTTATTATAAATAAAGACGTTTGGTTTGCTAGTCAGTTCTCATACTCAAGTGAATTTATCGAGGCTCTATTTCACCTTCTCGCCACTTTATTATTAGTTCATTGTTATTAGCTGATCAGAAAAAGGAAAAGGAATTGGCTGGGTCACTTGTTGAGAAGGAACTGCTTCTGAAGGATGCACTGGAAGGAATGATGAACGGGAGAAGAGTTCGGGGCAGAAGAAGATATCAGATGATAGATGACATTAAAATATAGTATCATATGAGAAGACAAAAAGGAAGCCAGAAAATAGGAAAGACTGGAGAATGCTGCTGGGTTTGCAGTGAAAGACCTGTCCTTGGGCAGAACACTATGAATGAATGTTATTAGGAAAATACTATTCATATTAGTTTTAGTAAATTCTGTTTCACGAGCAATTTCACTATAGCTTACTACTGGATCTAGTGACACGATATTCCACTTGGAACGTGGCAAAGTTAAGTCATTTACATTAACAGTCTCAGGTACGCCTTCACTATAAAAACTAGTCAGTCATAGATTACAAACACGTACGTACTCTAGGTCTAGTACGATAAAACGATTGTGAACACTTAAAAAAATGAGTCAAAAATTATATATGACCTTTGAGAAACATAAATAATTGATCTCTAAAGAGATGAAGAAACAGGAAGACCCAGGACAATGACTTTGTCCATCACAAATACGACACCGTCATCACAGAGATTTGAACCCGGACCCACAGTCATGGTAAGCCAATTATTATGAACGAAACACAAGTTCATGAATCATGTTCTGGGGGGGGGGGGTGAAACATCAATACAGTGTTAGCAACCTTCTTCTCCTACCCAAGAATACTTTGAGCACAAAAATCAGTGGGATCAAGAGGACTTGTCATGGTTCATATCCAGGAAATTGTGTCACAATCAATGTTGAATTTTTTTTTTTCCTCCCAACAGCCGCGCTCTTGTACAGCTGTCAAAAAAAAAAGTGGCCGCACTCGTGAACAGCAAATATTTTCAAAGTCCACTTCGGGTCGCGGCGATGTTACACGATGCATGTGCTTGTACAAGCAGTTCAGTAACTATGAAAGTGTTCCGTACCTGCGCCTCGTAGACCAGCGGTAGAGTGCTTGTTTAATGATTCAAAGGTTCTGGGTTCGGCCCTTCTTCAAGTTTTCATTTTATTTTTTAATCGTTCTTTAGCGATGTAAATGCTATTCAAATTATCATTTATATTCAGTTATCGTTCTTTATGGATATCACGTTATTTATATTTTTTGTTATCGTTCTTTAGAGATTTTAATTAAATACAAGTCATCATTTGTATTCTGTTATCGTTTTATAATGATATGAATAATAATAATTATTATTATTGTATCTCCAATGGCGGTTAGCCCTATTTTACATATGTATGTTAGGACTATAGTTTCATACACAAAAAGGTAAGCATAAAGAGAAATGGAAAAGAAAATTAAATTAGCTTACGCGATGTAAACAAAACATAAACAATCCGTAAATTAGGCTTTGCGATTGCAAAACAAATATCAGGTATCAATTTGAAACATACAAAAACATTAACAACACACATACGTAACCCTTCTATAACACAAATATGCAGCTTTCCGTACCATACATCATAAATTAATACACAACAGTCACACAAACACAATCAAACTATAATTACGACATTGCGACGACATCAAGCATCCCATAACTGACTCACATACATAACAAATCAAGCATCCGTTACAACACATACACTTCAACATAGTAACCACAATTTTAAAAGTTACAAATTTGGCTCCAAGAAGAATAAATAGGACGCTGTTACTAATTACTATTCTTCTACAATTTCTTAAATACATCTGTAATAAATCTGTGAAATTCCGAAATGAATAATATTCACGTTTTTTATATTCTGTTATCGTTCTTTAGCGATATAAATAATATTCAAGTTATCATTTATATTCTGTTTTCCTTCATTAGCATTATAAAATAATATTCAAGTTATTTATATTGTTATTGTTCTTTCGCAATATAAATAATCTGTATTTTATGTAAGTAATTATTATAACATAAATAACCATATTTCTTTGTAAAATAGGTTATTTTATTTAGATAATTAAATACGTATTATATAATATCTTATATTAATTAAACAAACCGATATTTATCATTTATATTCTGTTATCGTTCTTTAGTGATACTGTATAAATAATATTCAAGTTATTTATAATTTAATCGTTCTTTAGCGATATAAATAACATAAATTTAATATTATTTTTGGAAAAATCCAGTTGCATAATACTGGTATTAGTTTTTCTTTTTGTATTATTACATTATACTAACTTGAACCAAATAAAATGAAAAGGAGTAACGAGGAATTGAACCTGAGACGTTGACATTTAAATTCCGACGTTCGTCCGCTCAGCTACGAGGGCAAAAGTGTGGAAACATTTTCGGAAAAATTGGCCCAATCACACTCTAAGATTTTCTGATGATTCGTAGAAGCTAGTCCAGGATGCGGGAGGCAAAGGTTAATTGAGATTTCCCGGTCTCTGATCGGGTCAAACATCTATATATATAATTTGAACTGGTAATGGAAATTACGGGAAAACGGCTGAACGGATTTTAATAAGTGACCCCTCATTTTCATGCCTGTCATCCAAAGTTTTTCGGAAAAGTAGTAGTTTTCAGTGAAATGTCAATTTTCCTACATAATTTTCCTATTTTCCAAAATCCATCTGTTGTCAGTTTTGAGAACTAATTTTATTGAATCACGGCCGACTTGATTGAATTTCAGAACGAAACACACACTACAATAAACAATATGCTATTACACGAAGGCCATGACCTGCAGGATTGCCGACATATTTAGAGCTCAATTCAATTTGTTATTAAAACTGATTCTGCAGTGTATAATTTTCTGAGTACAGCTGTGTATTGGATATTCAAATCTACGAAACTTGAGGTGGTTTGATGACATTGTTACCATTAGAAATTAAATATTATTATAGTTAATATCATGATGCGTCTATTTTTCATTAATTGTACGTAATATTGATGCTATATTGATGACATGAAAGTGAAACGTTTTGAGGTTATGTAAGTAAATGTAGAGAATATCTTAATTTAGATCTTCATTTCTATAATTTACTGAGTGGCTGCTATATATAACTACAAAACTTAAGTAAGATAATAATATTATTATTAAAAATCAAATATTTTTATACTTATTAACCCAGTGGGGTTGGGTCTTTTTCCATATACTTAATGGCGGTGTAGTGTAGATATTGATATGTGTCATTGTCTTCAGTATTGGCTCGAGAGAGCGCAAAAATTACAGTTCCTAAGGAAATATCAAGAAAAAGTATTTGGCCTAAAAAAATCCATTCTGAGGGTGTATGTTTCATTATTATGGTATCAAATAACTATCAAAAAGACAAGATTCTTCATTGAAAATAAATCTGAAAAATATTTATTTGAACGTCTAACGAACTTATTTTGCAGCAGCATTTGCTGCACAAGCCGCTAGTCCTGATAGAATTACAGTCTTACTAATAAACCGTGTACCGGTATAGTTTTTATACGAGACTTATGCAGAGTTGAGACAGAAAACGTTACTAATAAACCGTGAATAAGCTATGGACGTATAAACAGGCTGTAACTATACAATGGGAATTGCTTTGCAGTAGTTATATACACGAAACCCCTTGTTAAGCGTTGTATGTAGGGAAAAAATGGCCGCCCCTTTAACAGCTGTTCGTATCGACTGTCATTTTATGATGATGTTTACCTTGTAACCACAGAAGAACAAACCAAAGATCATAGAATTATTAGAATAATATTGCTGTAGCTTGTACTCTTTGACCAAACTGTAGTGTGGTAATCGATTAGAGCCAGTTGTACTATCGATATTTGACACGTCACACTAGAGCGCTCTACCGGATCCAGTAGAGAACCTCAGATATTCTATTACCTTTCGTAACGAAGTAATGACGGAACTATGACGTAGCTGTATAACAGTTATACTGTTATGCACGACGTATGTAGTGATTATTAGTAAGGAATTTACACACGACTTATAAACGAGCTACTCATTGTATAAGTATAAGACAGTTAAACGTCTGTATATAGAGTTTTTATTAGTAAGACCGTTAATATTTAACCCTTGCCGTGACTTTCGGTGAAGTCCGGAGCGCCCAATTAGTCGAATCTACTCTCCTCATCTCCATGCTTGGGCCCCCTGGAATTTAATAAGATGCGAAAGAGATAGCGGAAAGCAACGGGATGTTACTGCATTTAGGCCTATCCTTCCCAAGACAAACTGCAAACATGAACAAAGGAAGCTTTTAATAGAAGAAGGATCTTCTGCGGACCTCTGGAAAAAGAACTAAGGAAGAGACTAGTGAAGTGCTTTGTGTGGAGTGTGGCATTTTATGGGGAAGGAACGTGGACATTACGACGAACTGAAGAGAAACGAATTGAAGCATTTGAAATGTGGATGTGGAGAAGAACGGTGCGTGTGAAGTGGACAGACAGAATAAGAAATAAAATTGTGTTTGAAAAAGTGAGTGAAGAAAGAATGATGCTGAAACTGATTAGAAAGAGAAAAAGGAATTGGTTGGGTCTCTGGTTGAAAAGAATAATAGACGATATTAGGATATGTGGATCATATGCGGTGACTAAGAGGAAGGCAGAAAATAGGAAAGATTGGAGATTGCTAGGTTTACAATGAAAGACCTGCCCATGGACAGAACATTTATGTATGTATGTTCAGAATGCCTGGAATATCGTGTCTAAGGACAGTCGCTATTTGCAAAGATTAGTCGATTCCATGCCCACTGGACTGCAAGATGATCGAGATAAGAGGAAGATAGACTAAATATTGAATTGTTGCTTTTTGTTTTGTTTTTTGAACGCTTAATTGTTAGAATATTTTAAGGCCGACGCCAGTAAATTTGTTTTGTTTATGCCACGAAAGATATTTTTATTGAGAATAAAATCTTTTTTCTTTCCATTTGCAGCCACAATATCATAATGATAAAGTCATGGCATAATATATTAATGAACCTGACGTTAATTACTAAAATAATCGTAAAAGAGAAAGGAGCCATTATGTATAGTTTGTCTCTCTCAAAAACAGAACAAAAAAGAACATAAAAAGCACGAGGTTGTAGTCGAACGCAGGACCTCACGAATAAGAGGCCTGAACGCTACCATTACGCTATCGAATAACACGCAGAATACTTCAATTATAACTGTAGATTTCAGGCAACGTGTAACATCGCCTGTCACCGAATTGTAGCGAAGATACCCGAAGGGAACTTTGTTTCAGGAGAGCGGCCACTTTTTCTTTTGACAACTATACAAGTACAGCACGCCAGACCGTGAACTAAACCCAGGCTATGGTATGGATGATGATGATAGTGATGGTGATGGGTTATGTGAATTAATGATGGCGAAATGAGTCCGAGGTCCAACGCCGAAAGTTAGCTAGCAATTCTGCTTCAATTGGTTGAGAGGAAACCCCGGAAAAACCCCAACCAGGTAACTTGTCTCAACCAGAATTTGAACTCGGGCCCGCTCATTGCATGGTCAGACGCGCTAACCATTACTCCATAGCGGTGGATTATATTCAATGTTACACTGCACCAGCATTCTGGGTAGGCTAGGTCTGCTGCGCCTACCCAGACAGACAGGAAGAAATTTATTAAATTTGTATTTAAAAGTAATACTGTTAATTTAAGAAAGTCTGCAGAGTCCTTAACTAATTTCAGCAAACTTTGGCTTGGCATCCTATTTTCATTTCCTTTTGGCTGGTACTGTACATCGCATTTGAATTATTGTCCGCTGTGTGCGCGCCCTCGCGTCATCTTTCGTCACTGGAGAGTTGGGCTCTCGGGGCCACAGCCTACCTGGCCCTGCAGTGAGCGTAGTGTTTCCCTTCATAGTCAGTACATTAGAACAGCTGGCGCATGCGCCCTGATTTACGTGTCTTGTCCATTGCAGTAATACGCTAGGCTGGTAGGCGCTATTGAAAGCGCTTTTGGTGATGAAATTATTGTATTATAGTGTTTATTTGAACTTCTGGTGGTAAAGTGAGTGTGTTATAGAGTTTATTTGAACAAAGTGAGGTATAACTAGTGCGATATTGTTGTAATATGGCAAAAGATCACTGTATAATTGAACAGATTTTTAAAAAGCCTTTTGGTTGTAGATCATTTAGCGAAAAAGTTGAAATTATAACTGTGGGGGGAAGACCAGTGCCGGCGCTTCCGAACTTAAAGTTTTTACATAAAGAAAAGAGTAGAGAATATTTACGTTATTTCAGTGTGAACCAATATGTGAAAACTAATTGGCTAACCGGATGCTGTCATCTTAATAAATTATTTTGTTGGCCATGCTTATTATTTTGTAACGAACAAAGTGTGTGGAACAAAGAGGGTTATAATAATTTAAATAATCTCAGCAATGCCATTGTCAAACACGAACGATCGCAGTGTCATTTGCGTTCGGTTGTTCAGCTTTCTTGTTTTGGAAGTGTTCGTATTGACACCCAACTTGATCAACAATTGAAATCGGATGTGGCGCGTCACAATGAAATGGTGAAGAAGAACAGAGAAATATTGAAACGCCTAATCGACGCAACGTGCTTCTTAGCCATGCAAGAACTGCCGTTCAGAGGGCATGGCGAAAGTGAAGATTCACTTAACAAAGGCAACTATATAGAACTTTTACATTTGTTGAGCAACTACGACACTACTCTTCGAGAACATCTAGAGTCGTCTACAACATTTAAGGGCACATCGAACAGAATTCAAAATGACCTGATAACTGCTATCAGTGGTGTGTTGATGGAATCTATTAAGAATGACATTTCCATGGCCCAGCATGTTGCAATTATTTTAGATGAAACATCCGATGTAAGTAACAAATCACAACTATCCACCACTCTCAGGTATGTTCATGACCAGACAGCACGGGTTCAAGAAACGTTTATTTCCTTCGTTGATGTGAGTGCAGATAGATCCGCTAATGGCTTATTTAATCATGTAATGGACATAGTGGCATCTTATGATATCAGAGACAAATTAGTTGGTCAAACATATGACGGTGCGGCAGTGATGGCTGGAGAAATAAATGGACTTAAAACCAAAGTTCAAAACATTTATCCTAGAGCTCTATTTGTTCATTGTTTCAGTCATGTCCTAAATCTAGTCTTATCTCAGTCAGCTATGAGTATTAAGGCGTGCCGGATCTTTTTTCAAACATTGAATGGACTAAGTAGCTTCTTCTCCAAGTCTACAAAACGCGCGCATGCTCTTACTGAATATTCCAACAGAATAATTCCAAGAAATGCACCCACAAGATGGAATTTCTCTTCCAGAATAGTCAATGTTGTAAAGGAGAACCGTGAATTGCTGGTGGACTTTTTTAAAAATATACTCAGCAACTCATCAGACTGGGAAAGTGAAACTGTTGCTCTTGCGCGTGGATATTTGTCTTTCCTTTCAGAGTTTGAGACCAAATTTCTTCTAAATGTGTTATCAAAGATCTTTGCATACACTGACATTCTGTATAACATTCTTCAAACGAAGCATTTGGATATTCTGTATTGTGTAGAAAAGGCTAATGAAACAAAACGTATTGTTCTACATGAGAGAGACAGATTTGATGCATTATGGAGTGATGTTTGTAATGAAGTCGAATGTGAAGAAGTGCAGCGAAAAAGAAAATGCCTGGAAAATGATGTCATAAAATACAGGAGAATATTTTTTGAAATAATAGACAATGTGACAAACCATATTACAGATAGGTTTGGAAATCTCCCTCAGTTGGAATTTATTTCATTGCTTGATCCAACCAAATTTCAGTCTTATAAATTAAATTTTCCTAATTCCGCCCTGGATGCGCTGAATGTAAAGTACAGTACAATGTTTGACATAGTCCGTCTAAAAAATGAATTGACAGTCCTATATTCAATGGAGGAGTTTCGTGGAAAATACCCTCATGAACTGGTAACACATTTAAAATCAAAACAACTCCACACAGCATTTGTCGAATTGTACAAATTGACCCTACTGGTTTTGACCATACCAAGCACATCTGCATCTGCTGAGAGGTCATTTTCTGCCCTTAAGCGGATTAAATCATTTCAAAGATCAACTCAAGGGCAAGAAAGATTGAGCAGTCTAGCCTTGATGTCCATTGAGAAGAAAAAGCTGAAAGAAATCCGAAAATCCCCTACATTCCACAGCGATGTCATTGAGGAGTTTTCTAAAAAGGAACGCAGAATGGAGTTCACCTTCAAGTAAATAAGGCATGATTTATTTAATTACTAATTCATTTTATCATTAGTTTCCGAAGGTTTCCGTTTTCTTACCCTCCTTCTGGCTGCTGCTCTGGTTTGATGTCAGAACTCACTAAAATTATATCAAATATCAAATTATCAATATGTTCGAGATATTGTAAGTTGTATACCTATGTAGCATGCAAACATGAAGAGCCTACCCTAATGCAATAGGATCCGCACGCCACTGCACTGCACTTTTGACATAAGCCGATTGCAAGAAAAATTGGAGCTCAACAGGCGAGGGAAGCTGAGTGGAGGATTCAATCTTCAACTATGCGTTTGCAAGTCAAGTAACATTGCAAGATTGTGGATTTTAATTGTTGTGTCCATCAGATTCGCCAGATTTTACTCCAGTTGACTATTTTCTGTTTCCAGACCTTAAACAGGGCTTGAAAAATAAATTCGGGAGTAGTAGGGTAAAGTTGCCTAATTACGTGATACTCCTAATACCGTGATACGTTTTTTTTTTTTTTCACTGAAGTTCGCCGATATCTCAAAAGTATGGGAAAGATGTCTGGCGCTATGATTGAACGGCAAAACTTTGACTGGCATTCAATTTAAAAAAACGTATCACGGAATTAGACATAGGCTATTAAGGAAATAGGCAACTTTACCCTACTGATGTGATGGAAACAGTGAATGGCTAGTAGAAATGGGTTGTCTCCTTGCGCTCTTAAATATTAGGGTCGAATAGGGTGAAACGATTTGCAATGACAGCATTACGTTGAGTAGCCCGGCATGTTGCCAACCTGTGTAGGATTTTTACACGCAGCATGCTGTTCAGTGATTCACCATAGCTGCGTAAGGTCGCCAGAAATTCTCACAGCTGGCATTGGAGCTATATCAGTCATCATTGTGCTTCCTCAGTCGGAAGTAATTATTTTCGTGAATTTCCATTAAGATCGAGGCGAAATTTTTGGCGTAAGTACGGAACAAATTATACACCAACAGATTAGCCTAGTGTATGTGTATATTTAATGTAATGGTATATCCCACATGTTGGGTTGTAAAGATTGAGAGCCAACCAGATGAGAGGTAAGTCGGTTAACAGTTATTATTAATTTATTCCCAACAAAGTACTGAAGTCAAGAGAGGAAAACTGGAAGAAAGGAAAAAGTAAAAAACATGCTTTATCGTGCCTGGAATATGTAACTGTGGAAATAACTATAAGAATTTCAAAGATAAATGTTCAAGAGAGAAATTAACGCTAATCACCCCATCCCGAAAAGACAAAGTATGTGATTATGTCTCGTGACCAGAATATTGTACGAAATGGAAATATAAAAAATGGAGATTTATCCTTCGAAGAGGTGGGAAAATTCAAATATCTTGGAGCAACAGCAATAAATATAAATGACACTCGGGAGGAAATTAAACGCTGAATACATACGGGAAATACGTGTTGTTATTCGGTTCAGAAGCTTTTGTTATCTAATCTGCTGTCAAAAAATTTGAAAGTTACAATTTATGAAACAGTTATACAGGGACATCATTTTATTTTTACTAACATTTTTAATATTAACCTGTCTATACCTCTAGAGAACTGGAAACACCGCTTGCTCCCTCCTCCAAGACTGGAGTTCGATGATACTGGCGTAAAACACAAATCACTCTACTAGGTATAGGAAGGAAGAAAAGTAGTTCATCCATTTACGTAAACTAGGAAATATCGCGATTTTGAGTTTGATAATTTCCATTAGGTTTTTCTTTAATCAAAGTACAGTACTGTATTAAGAATAAGTGTTTTTACTCACGAAGTGAGTTATCCATGCGAACGTATTCATTATGCAGTGTATACTGTCTACAGCACATTAGCGTACAATATAGAGAAAGAAGTTAAATTGAAAAATAATCATAATATGAATATTTAAACACAATTTTGAAAATGGTGGCCGTTCATTTCGATACAGGCTTCAGTTCTTTTGTGCATATTATCGCACTATAGACTATTGTATCTAATTCCAATTGCCAGTTTCGTCCTTCGTACTAGTAACTCATGTTGAAATAATTCTGTACCTACTCTACGTACTGTAAATTCAATCTTCACTTCTGCCCGACCCGAAAATATAAAATTACTCAGACAGTAGATATACTGTCCGTCCAAGTGGTTATGCCGCAGGATTGTAGAAAGGGAGGAAATCACGTGACAGTTAATTACTTAACGAGGCCCTTTTATTTAAGTTAAATTAAACAGCTGTATAATATTACGTAAACTTCCAATTCCTAACAGAAATTAATGTTTTCAGAAAAGAGCTAAGACAGCCCAGCTATTACAGAGGGGCGAGCAGAAGCAGGTGGGGGAAATCGGGATGCGACGTAGGCAAACGGACAGTACCTGTGCGAAAATATGATTCAATATTGAAAACTCTTTCGTCACTGGAAAACGCGAACATATTTCTGGAACGTACTATACTCAGTAACTCAGTACTGCTTACTATCTGCGGTCTTGGTTCTGTGTGGAGTTGGAACTTCCTTAGTAGAAGGGGTGGGAGTGAAGTACATTCAAAAACTCAGGTACAATAAAAATTGAAGTAAAAATAAAATGATGTCCCTGTATTACCGGTTGTTCTATATGGTTGTGAAACTTGGACTCTCACTTTGAGAGAGGAACAGAGATTAAGAGTGTTTGAGAATAAGGTTCTTAGGAAACCATTTGGGGCTAAGAGGGATAAGTTACATGAGAATGGAGAAAGTTACACAACGCAGAACTGCACGCATTGTATTCTTCACATTACATAATTAGGAACATTAAATCAGGCGTTTCAGATGGGCAGGTTATGTAGAACGTATAGGCGAATCCACAAATGCATATAGAGTGTTAGTTGGAACACCGGAGGGGAAAAGACCTTTGGGGAGGCCGAGACGTAGATGGGAGGACAATATTAAAATGGATTTGAGGGAGGTGGGATATGATGATAGGGACTGGATTAATCTTGCACAGGATAGGGACCGATGGCGGGCTTATGTGAGAGCGGCAATGAACCTATGAGTTCCTTAAAAACCATTTGTAAGTAAGTAATCATCCCATCCTCGATCCTAGTTTTTAAACTAGGGCTGAAAAAAAAGTATTGGTTATAGGCTATGCTGCATTGACATAGAGCTCTGTCTTTTCAAAATGCTTTTGTGCACACTCGACTTGTTACGGTAGCGACTGCTTGTACAGTCCGCTCCGTATGAATGAACTCGTGATATAATTTACATTTATAGGATTACTTGTGTTTTAAATTGATTAACTCTGAATAAATATATTAAATTTACAAAAAATATCAAGTAGGTTAAACACATTTTCCCCATGTTCCGAATTCAGTTGTCTTATTATCTAATGTATATAGAAATTATTTACTACCCTGATACTAATAGTTTTCTTCAGCCCTACTCTTTATACAGTATATTAACTTAACGCCTTAATTTTGATTAGGTAGTTAAGACTGCAAACTATGTAAAAAAAAAGAGCACTTGCATTAAGCGACACCCATCGAAAATAGTTTTAATGAGTTTCTTTGATGATGATGAAATTATAATGATTGATTTCAAATAATTCTATCAGTCGATGTAAGATATGCCGATTAGAAGGCAAACGGAAGTACCACGAGAAAAACTCTGTGTAACGTCTGTTTTAACTACCATAAATTTCACCAAAACCTCACCTGGCTGAGGATCGAACCCGGGCCGTCTGGATGGAAGGCCAGCGCTCTAGAACTTGAGCTACATCCGAGGGACACACTGTTTTTAATTGCTTGTATAATGACGTTGATGTACATTTGAGTTCCTCTTTCAGGGACAGGTTTCTTCTCTGTGCCCCCCAGTTTTAATATCCTCCTCAAACGAAACCAAGTAGGCCCCTCTAAGGATTTTCATTGTTATTAAATTTCGTTTCCCTCGGCCAGATTTGTACTCGCGAACTTCGAATATAATGGTAAACATTGTGATTAGTAGACACTAGAAAGTGACATCGGTGTTGGAAAATAATATTTGAATTTGTTTTAGGATAATTAAAACAGCTTAAGGGGTTAGGTACAGCTTACAGCAGTAAAATGTTTGGAAATATTCAACGCTTTTTTTCTTCCATTACTGTATCTAGTACAATAATGAAAATTGTTATGTGTAAAATACTGCCCTTCTGCTATATGAAAAAAGTATTTTTACGTTAAAAAATTATATTTATATTTATTTACTTATTTATTTATTTATTTATTTATTTATTTATTTATTTATTTATTTATTTATTTATTTAAATCCACCACCAACAGAAGCAGGCTTCCAATTACAGGTGGCTTACATAGATACATACACAAAATACATAATAAGAGAAAAAAAAAACAACAAAACAAACAACACAAACGAAAGAAAGAAAATACATAATGGTAATAGATGCTAGAATATAATATTACAGTTATATATAGTGCCAAATGTCAATATAATGATACAAAATTATTTAAAAACTAGAGTAAAAACATTATAATACAGTTCTTCATAATTTAAATATCTAACAATATATATATATATATATATATATATATATACATACACATACATATATATTTTTTTCTTTTTTCAAAATTCAAAATGTTGGCACAGTTCACTGTGCAGTGATGAAGTGTTTCCCTCGTAACTCATAAACTTGTTAACTTTTTCGTGTTCTCTCTCCTTTATTTTATTGCTGAAACTCATGTTTACAATATCGTGCACTTTCAAATACATCCTTTAATAAATAATATATATTTCTTTTAATTTTGTGTTAGAAGAAAATACTGATATTTGACCATTTTAAATGAATTTATTTTTTATCAGACAATCTTATCAAAGACAGAGAAGTGATCTTGCATCATATTGTAGATATGACATGCATAAATACATACTTTTCCATATAACAGAAAGACAGTGTCTTACACATATTAATTTTCATTATCGTACAAGATACAGTAATGGAGGAAAAAAAAGTTGAATATTTCCAAAATTTTACTGCTGTAAGCTGTATCTAACTAAAGATATCATGTCAATTTAAATTCTCAAGTTGATGTGAATTGAAAGTAAGTGTGTGTGTGTGTGTGTGTGTGTGTGTGCGCGTGCGTGCGCGCTGGTCTTCCAAGTGGCTCGGGTTTGATCCCCGGTGAGGTATTGAAGATCTCCGTCGATAAAGGCTGTAACATAAGTTAATGAAATATGTGACTTCAATGGAAAAAGTAGGGGAGAGTCGGGTAGTATCGGACAGTGCGTTTCTTTCATCTACCACCATATGGTAGTACCTAAATGACATGGTTACGTTTCTCTATGCGACATCACAGAAACGTAACCATGTCAATCAGGTACTATCATCGTGTGGTAGATGAAAGAAACTCACTGTCCGATATTACCCGATGTCCGATACTACCCGACTCTCCCCTAATTTTAAAGCATTCATTTATAACAATAAATTAATACATCCAATAGCTGAATAAACTTGTGTCCTTGATTGATTAGCCACCGGCTGGCTCAGTCGGTTAAGGCGCTTGCCTGCCAGTCTGAAGCTGCGTTCGGGCGCGGGTTCGATCCCCGCTTGGGCTAATTACCTGGTTGGGTTTTTTCCGAGGTTTTCCCCAACCGTAATGTGAATGCAAGGTAATCTATGGCGAATCCTCGGCCTCACCTCGCCAAATATAATCTCGTTATCACCAATCTCATCGACGCTAAATAACCTAGTAGTTGATACAGCGTCGTTAAATAACCAACTAAAATAAAAAAAATTGATTGATTATATTCAAATGCTAGTAAATATGGACCTAAAGAAATATGCACCTGAAAATATTTTATGTATTATAGATTTTTTGGTTACATCCTTATTCGAAGGAGGCATTCCGTTTGTGGTGAACAAAGCACACGTTGCACAAGGTTTTTCCTCTCATTTCATCTCTCATATGCAGTAATTTATTTAAAAATAAGCTAATGTTGGGACTTGGGCGTAGTGTGGATTTCCGATGTTAATATAAGGGCTTGGGACTCCGGGTTCTGGGGTCTTATCAGGTACGCTTGTTCGAGAATGGACCTGGCTTCAGGACTGTGTTATGGATGGGTATCTTTATCCGTCTGCTGTCTTCCATCGTTGGCAGTACAACTTTATGCATATCTTATTTAATGTTACAGATGGTGAATGGGTCCCGCGCCTTGGCGTCGTGGTCTAAGGTACCATGCGTTACGAAATGTGCTCTAGTTCGAGTCCTCATGGGGGAAGACATTTTCTCATTAAAATTTCGGCCAATGTAGGATGTGACCGGTGCCCACCCAGCATTGTCATGCATTTGGGGAGCTACGATAGGTATAGTCCCGTCGCTGTTAATTCCGGCAGCCAATCACGTTGCAGGTCGGCTACATTTAAACGTGTGCGTCTTGTCATTTGCTGCTAATGACGTTGTGCACTTCCTAAGGCTCGGTAAATATTTAATATAATAGCCCGCCATTTTTGTTCTTTCGTTGGCGTTCGCAGAAAGCACACGAGGACATTATTTGCCGCTCAATTATTTGCTCAATTACAGTGCGTTTGGTTTATTATCATAGGAGCTACGACATGATAATGTTTAACGGTGCAGTAAACAGATTCCTCGTCTGGTAGCTCGGCAACAAAAGAAGAAAAATGGCGAACGATACTACCTGCCTAGATTTTATTGAGTCTCCACGCTCTAAGGCATACCTGGGCACAATTTTCTGTTACGTGAGACACTCGATTTGAAATAGTTTGTTTACTAGGAGAGCAGACTGCAGAGTGGGATGGGAAATATAAACTGCTGTGACCTGCGTCACCTTATCATAATCGCTAAGGCGGTCAGTGGCGAATTATTAGGAAAGCGCCTGGTTAACGTGAGACTCTCGAAAACTTGTATTTAATTTGGGCAAATTAATTCGGCACCTTTAATCATAAACTCTTTACTGTTTCTCCGTCACTGAATTGGTTTAAATCACAGGCGAGTTCCCAAGAAATTGTGTAACTAGCCAATAATATTCCATCACGTTGTCTACATTTATTCTCTTGAATATTCTGGCGTCTCTCAAGATTACTTAATAGATTTGCACGTTCTCGACCTAAAAATAATTTCAAAAAATCATATTTCGTTTTCCACGCACATTTCATATTTATAAGTTACTTTGGAAAATAGTACGTACAAACAACATTTAATTTCTCGTACCTTTTAATCCAGCGTGTTTTTATGCTATAAGGAGCAATGTCGTATAACATTTATTAGTGCGTATTAGGCAGACGTGGGAAGTTGCACGTAAAATTAATTTCTACACGATGCGTAAAATACGCGTAAATGTGTAATTTGCTATAAATGTAAAAAATTTAATAAATTCACAACTTTCTCTAACAAATTAAATAAACAAAGTGTACTGTATTGCAATAGGAAACTAGCAAAATACTGACATTAGAAGATAATTATGTTGGTGTTAAAATACGAATTTCACAGTCCTTGTTTCTTCAAACATATTTATTTTAGTACCCATGTTCATTAGAATTTTTTCTTGTTTAATGAATAGCCCTACTACCATGTTTCAAAATATTAAAATCTTTTTCTTAACATCCGTATGTATGTTACATTTCACCACTCAAATTATTTTCCTTTCTATGATTATAAATGAAATTATTTACAACAAATGATTGCCAGTTATATTGTGATGGAATTTTATTAAAATAAAAGTAATTTATTACGTCGCGAATAAAATCGTATAAAAATTAGTTTTTCGACGCAAAGTAAATTACGTTTAATATATACGTAAAATATATACCATGTAATTTACGCGGTCGAACCTGATATTACGATTTTCGAGCTTAACATACAGTACATGTTCTCCCCCTCTAAACGGCAAAAGAACTTTTCCCATTCCACATGAGAGTCTTTTTCAGCTCGTACACAGTACTTTGATAAGCTATGATTCCGTCACTGTTAACTAAACATATAATCTGCCCACACCAACGAGTTACGAGTAGAGGGGAAAGGGGAGTAAGACCACAGTCTAGTATAGACAGCCGCGAAGCTCAGTACGTAGTAGATAGTTGCTCACCACTAGGATCGCTGATATCGCCTCATTACAGGCAATGCAAAATAGTACCGTCACAATCTATTGTTTCTAACATTCTCAAAACTCAAGCTTCGTGACTGTATATAGACTGTGGTAAGACGCTTATAGCATACAAAGCGATAAGCATTGCCAAAGCCGTTGAGGCACCAATTCACAAATGAGACACCTTTGCCCATGTATGATCTAAGGCAGCGGTTCCCAAAGTGGGCTCCGCAAGTTAGTCTTAGGGGCTCCGACCGCGGATGACAAGAAGCGAAAAGTACTTTCTCAGAAAGTAGTTTGATTTATTCTTGCTAGATAGAAGCAGCAATAATAATAGATCTACTATAGCCATTAGTCATCAACCAGTGCTCAGTCAAAGGGGGATAATAACAACTGTAACCTTACTTTTGAAGAAAATAGTGCGAATTCTTTTGGATTGAATTCAGAATATACTACACATGATCCTGCTTCAGAGTTTACGATGCCTAGTATAGAAGTACAGAAAAGGAAGTAAAAAACGAAAATATTGTGATTCATATTTGGATATGGGATTCACTAGTTTGCTGATGAACGTCCACAGTGTGTGATATGTAACAAAGTTTTGCCCAATAGTTCTATGTTCCCTGCCAAGCTTAGGCAGCATTTTGAATCTCATCCTGACTTCACAAATAAAACTGCAGACTACATCAAAAGAAAATAATATGACGAACTCCATGCAGTTTAGAAAAAAATTTTATCTCGTGTAAAGACAAATAACTATAAAACACTGGGAACGTCGTACTTGGTTAGCCATGACCTGGGTCTTACTGGTAAACCTCACACCCTTGCCGAAATTCTTATAAAACCACTATTAGTGAAGGTAGTGAAGTGATTGGTGGACGAAAGAACTGCAAACTTGATCTCCAGTGTGCCCTTATCAAATAACACTGTGCGTAATGGGATCCAGGATCTATCAAATGATGTTAAAAATACCATAATTTCCCGTATCAGTGAAACGAAATTTTTGCTACAACTTGACGAATCCACGGACGTTGCCGGATTAGCTGTGCTAATGACGTATGTGCAGTACGAATTTTCAGATTCCGTTCATGAAGATATTTTGTTCTGAAAGCCATTGCCATTCTCCACAAGAGGTTCTGAATTTTTTTCCCCCTGTTAGATGTCTTCATTGAAAACTCGATACCGGTACCATAGTATTATTATGATGTACCGAAGTATATCATAATAATATTATAATATGCGTAGATAATCACCTAGTGATTCAAGACGGCGCACATCCCGTCGGATCCCGGCCACTTAGTCACTCGTAATGAGTGCACCTCTGTATATAGTGCATTGGACATTGTGCCACTGTCACATATTCTGTGACACAGTATATGAGGGTAGGCCACCAAAGGGAAAACTGAAAGATAGAACTTAAAGTGAGGCGATTCGATCTTGCATCGGAATTGGAATTCGGTGTGGCTTAGTGGATAAAGTGTCAGCACATAGAGCTGAAAACCCGGGTTCGAGTCCTGGTGCCGAAGAGAATTTTTCTCTGTTCTATCCATCCTTCAGCGATACCATGGAACAATTGCATTAATGTACGCACAGAAGGTGCAAAGCCCATGGTAGGTCCTGTTGCTGGCGGTGTTACAAGGATCAAGAAAGTTTAAAAAACTGCACAAGTAGTTATTGTGTACTACACCGACACGCCCTCGCAAGGAAAAAAATACCAGCGTTATTAAGGCATGTACTAGACAACGTCGTCTAAATTATCAACTTTGTTAAGGCACGACCTTTGCAGTGTAGGCTACTCAAAATTCTGTGTGAAGATAGGGAAGTATACACTAGTCATTGTTATTAATTATTTATTACCAGGGAACGGATTTATATGGACTAAAAATATATGAAATATGTAAATATATATGTAGTTATTTTTACCAAAATATGGAATTAAATATGGATTTTTACCAAAATATGGAATTAAATATGGACTTAAAATTATAAAAAAATGACTATGTACGTTAAATATTGGTACATTTTAATCAAACTAAACAAAAAATATAATGGACGTACCTTATCTTCCAATGTAGTTTCAACAAAACACAATTTTTATTGTCTGTTACCATAACAATAGGTTACAAACATTTCTTTCAAGTGCTGAAAAGTGAATCTTCTTCTATTGTCTCTGAGGATAGATTTATACTGACTAAAAGAGCGTTCGACGTCACAAGAAGTAACTGGTACATAATTCAATTTCACAATGTCTGCTGGGGATAAGTCCAAGTTAATCTTCACTGTTGATTCACCACTCATCACAGCAACAACCTTTTGTAGTTCTTCATATCCAGGGTTTTTTGAAAGTACAGTGTCCACCTTAGCTCTTACTGCATCTGCAACTTTACCTCTACCACGATTCAGTTGTTCCACAGTACTATTTATAATTTCAAAACTTTCAGATAGTGAAAGGTGCCTATTTTGGAGACTTTTGAGCGTTTTTATGATGCATGAAAATGTATGCTGAATGTGAGCTAAGTCATTCTTCACACTTATGTCACAGGTAACTGTTTTCGCAGTATCAATTGAGACTGCATCTTCAGAGTCCAATGCAAGGAGAACATTGTTAATAGAGTCTATATGTTCGGCATAATATTCAACTGCTTCTAGCCATGTACCCCATCTAGTTAAAATTGGCTTTGGTGGCAATGGAATTTCAGGGTACATTTCTTTCAACACGTTAACTCTACTGGGAGCTTTGAGAAATACTTTTTTCACTGATGAAATCAACAAATCTACTTTAGGGAAATTGTCTCTGACCACTTCTGCCACACGATGAAATGCATGCGCCACACAAGTAAAATGAGTCAATTTAGGATATACAACAGATAATGCTTGTCCAGCTTTGACCATATAAGGGGCAGCATCGCTAATAAAGAATAACACATTATCGTACATAATACCCTTTGGCCACAGGATACCCATAGCTTCGTTGAACAGTTTAACTATAGTTTTGTTATTGCACTTTTCTAGAACATCACAATGTAAAAGAATTCGTTCAGAATATTGTTCACTTAACAAACCGATAACTACATTACCAACAAGTCTACCTTCTTTGTCGGGAGTCTCATCAATGGAAACCCAAATTGAACTATCTTTAATTTCATCTCTTATCTTCTGTATTGTCTCATCGTAGATGGATGGAGCATACGTCTTCCTAAGTGTTGACTCATCCGGGATTGTATGTTGAGTATATTTTTCAAGGAATTCCCTGAAGACCTTATTCTTTAGTTTGTAGAGAGGAATATCAGCAGAGATGAGAGAACGGCACAGGTCGATGTTAAACTCAGATCTTACATTCGATGTTGTTGGTTGTGTTAAAAACAATTGTCTCTGCTTGGAATTTAGTTGTTTGTTGGCCTGATGTTTACTAGTTGTAATGTGTTGTTGCACCAGGAACTTTTGTGTAGATGATACTGCACACTGACACAAATTACAAAATAATATTTTATTGTCAGTTGATAAACCATCTTCTTTAAATTCTGAAATGTAACTTGTTAGTTTTGATTTTAAATTGACTGAATGACGTACTTTTGGCATATTTACCGTCTTTATAGTATGATTTACAAAACTGAACCTATGTGTACTCTGACTGGCATTTAACTGTTGAGCTGCACAACTGAAGTCTGTTAAAAATTTTAAATTAAATTAATACAGTTTTGTAACTTACTTTCCCATTGTTGATAGGACTGCTAATTTTCAAATAACTCTGATGTTAAAGGGATTACTGAACATGTGTTTAAATCTCTATTGTTGAAATGTATTTTTAAAAGTTAATGGAATTTTGTTTTGTTTTATTGTTAAACCTAATATAATATGGACTGTTTTATATGAAATATGGAAAATATATGGAAATTAACGAAAATATGTACTAAACTCTAAAATATGGAAAAATATGGAAAATAAAAGTAGGATTTTTCAACCCTACACATTGTGAAACATAAAGATAATGCAAAATATAAATTATATTAGCTTTATAAGTAAATATGTATTTACATATAAATCCTTTCCCTGTTTATTACACATAGTTGTCGCTTGATAAGCGTTGTCTTTAGTTTTGAATGACCAAAAGAGTTTGCAAGCAGATTATTTGAATGATCAGGAATCGTTGTGCAAATTATGTTACTTAGCACACATTTTGTAAAAAAATAACGAATTCAGCACATCCATACAAGGGAAACAGAAAACTATATTCAATGCTAATGATAAAATTGCCGCACTGAAGAAAAAAAATATCGTTCTGCATGGAAAGAGTCTAGAATAAGAATCTGACATGTTTCTCATTGACTTCAAACTTTACAGAAGAAAATAACATAACAATGAATAACTCATTCATAGCAATAATAAAAGAGCACCTTGACAATTTTCTGCAAAATATGAATTCATACTTTCCAAGGGAAACTCAGGAATCGATTCGAAACAAATATGAGTGGATTGTAGATCCATTTTCAGTGAAGTCAAAACCATCAGCCCTCACTGCGACAGAATATAAGGTCCTTATAGACATGGTTTCGGATAGCCTGTCAGGCATCATTTAAAAGCAAACCACTTCCCGAATTTTGGGTTCAGTTAGGGGAGGATCTTTCGATATTAAGATCAAAAGCTAAATTGATCTTACTGCCTTTTGGTACTACATACTTCTGTGAAACGGCCTTTTCGAAGTACACGGCTACAAAAACATAATATCGAACTCGTTTGGATGCAGAAGGCGATATGCGTCTTCAACTGACTGTGACATCGGACATTGACAAACTCTGTCGCAAGAAACAGGCACATTCCGCACATTAATTCGGGTGTAAATGTAACCTTTTAACATTTTTTACATATCTTAACTACCGGTACTACTTATAATTATCATTTTGTACATTTAAATAATATTGTCTCCAGTTATTTTTTACTATTATTTCCTTTATATATTATTATTATTATTATTATTATTATTATTATTATTATTATTATTATTATTATTATTATTCATACTTTCGTATACATACCGTGTGTATTATGCTTCATAGAACATATACAGATAGAACTAAACACTAAACATGTCTTGGGGCTCCACGAGAAACTTTTGCTTCAAAAAGGGCTCCGTGGCTGAAAAAGTTTGGGAACCACTGATCTAAGGCATAAGCAAAGAGGAGGAGTCACGCCGGAATTAACAGCTTTGCAACTATAGCGAAATCCGGTTACGAAAACCAACTAGTATGCCGGCTGAGGAGATCATTTTGCTAATCACACGATATCTCCCTTCTGATTGGATGATCGTTCACCTTAGCGGAAGGATGTGAACGTGAGGCCAGCAGTCGGCTGCACGGCACTGGCGCCACGGTTTTTTTTAGGTAGTTTGTGGGAAAATTATGTAATTATGTAGGGGGAATAAGTACTTCAAGAAAATCTGCCCAAATACTATTTTTGCCTTCGACAAATTCCATTGGGACTAGTTGGAGTTTCAACCAGTCTCAAAATGGAAACCCAACCTGTTGGTAAATGGTGCGCTTGAACTAAAAATAGATTGTGCATGTAAATGATAATAATACCTCATTATCGTCATATTTATCTAATTTTAAGAACACTTTCAATCTTGTAGTCAGTATGACGCAAAACTGTTGTGCGTGAAAACACAAGGATGAGACGCATTTACTATATATCCATATGTTATAGTACAATGTATTATTAGATTATAGTATTTTCATTAGACGCCATGTCAGCGTATGGAGGACCTGGAGGTAGAATTCCACGTTTTCTGGTCTTCGTCACTAGAACGAGCTGTGGTCAGCACCACACTCTCCGACCTTTTTTTATACCCCCTCCCCCCGAAAAGACCTGGTACTCAGTTTATCGAGAGATTAAGTAGACCTGTATTATATTATATTATATTATATTATATTATATTATATTATATTATATTATATTATATTATATTATATTAAACAATTGTAACTGTCCAACCTGTCAAAATGGTCGCCGCTCCGAACGATAGTTATAGAGTTGGTGTTTCCTAGATGTTGTGCCAATATTTCTGATTGCATAGTGACAAATTTGTTGGCACGGCTACAGTATTGTTATTATTATTTCAGCTATACGAGCATGTAGTAGGATCTGATGCTCTGCCGTTAATTATATGGAATAGTTAACACAACGGCAATCGCAGCGCCTCGCAACGCGCAGTCGTTGAAGCTACTCGTGTCGCCACCTGTTGGCAGTCGGTTGAATTAATGAAGCAGACATCTGTGTATGAAAAATTTATCACTACAATTGGCAGTATAAAAGAGGGCATACGAAATGACATTGACGCGTATTTTCTCAAGGGAAATCACTTTGTAGAATTCAGTTCTAAATCAGAGATGTATTTTTTTTCCTTTTTTACTGCGAACGAGTTTCTGAAAGGAAGATAGCTGGTTTGTATCTACGCCTCTGAGGACGCAATGGAGTGTGATTGTCATACATCTACCTAATCCTAAAGCTAGCTTATTTCTCCCCAAATCAGCATTTCAGACATATCGCTTAAAAGGGCAAGATGCAACCATTGCATGATATATCGATCTGCTTTGAATAAAGCAGCTGTTACGTGACATGTCCTTAAGATTCATAAACAAGGTAGGAGTGAGTGGTGATCGACTTCGGTTGAAAATCACGTACAGTACATGGATATCAGTGTAAAAAAATAGCGTGTTCAGAAAATTTCAAAACGTGAAATCTGGTCGATTTCCAGTTTCTCCAGGTATACTGAGGATCACGTAAGAATAAGTCCTAAGAGAATTTGGCCGTTTCTTCTGTGTTGCCAGCTAATACTAGATATCACTATAGGAGGATAAAATCACACAATGCCATGTACTGTAATAATAATATAGTATTAACAATAACAATGTCTTGCTTATTTACCACCTCTCATCTTTATGTTGGGGAGGTGTTTCCTAAAAGATTCAATAAATTGTGAAAGAGTATATTTTTTTCTGGACCTCTCGCACATTATGAATTTCATGTTGTCAGACAAAATACATTTTAATAATCTACTAACTACTAAGTTAGTAGATTATTAAAATGTATTTTGTCTGACAACATGAAATTCATTGCTTTGATTAAACAGTTTACGATTCACGAGCCCTAACCTAAAAATGTATTTTGCTTGATCACGTGAAATGATTAGTATGAATTCCGAAAACGAATGCCACTTTTAAATGTATGCCTTAGAATATTTTCTCCATTATTGTAATAAGTCTAAACACGAAAGAAATTAATTAAAATATGAAATGGTATTTCTATCGATTACCCAAGACATGTATCACATGAAATATGTTATATTTATTTACACTTAGCCTACCTGACTATAATTTTGAAACTGTAACCACAACACAAAGCAACACATACAGTAACTATTATGCATTAATATCAATACTGATATTAATTAATTATTAGTAGGGTAAACTAGGTAGTTATTGACCAGTATGCGGTGATTGACCGGTTCCTTTTTTTCAAGTATATTGTGAATAAACCACGATCGTGATTTCACTTTTTGCTGCATATACCTCTAGTAACAACCCCTATTTGTGGTTAGTTGTCGCTGTTCATCCCACTGAGTTAGTGTCTGTTATCTGAGAGGACTGAAATCGATTGGAAATGCACCTGAACGTAAACAAGTGTAAGTAACTAGAGAAATTGCTAAGAATAATGCACACAATAATTTATTTATTCTGCAAAGGATACATAAATTCTGGTGCTCGTTTTTACACTCACAGTGTGAGAAAAGGTATAAGGTTTCCGTCCACAGAATATTATTTTGTTAAAGTTTTTATATGACATAAAAATGCCCCGTGGTCAATCACTATAAAGTGTATGTCCGCAAACTACGTGATTGGTCGTTCATAAATTATTTGTTAGAATAATGACCAATTTGCTCCAATTCTATATATGTTATCGGTTAAATGATGGGGATTTTTACAGGGCTGATACTATATTATAATGCCTAAGCCAGGTAAAGTGCATTATACAGGGGAAGCTTTACGAAATGCTACAGAACCTGTCCGCAGTGGATTTGATTTAAATGAAGCTGCCAAGAAGTTTGGTGTCCTAAAAGCAACCTTAGCGTCCAGAAACAAATATCCCGTTGAAGGAAAAGTGTTCTTTGGTCCTCGTCCAGTGCTGGGTGAAGCCATTTGTAATAACATCAGAGAAATGACACACACTTGCTTCTGATAAGGCACAAAAGAGAAAAATGGAAGAAGAGGCAAGAGAAGAAAGGAAGCGAATAAGAAATGAAAGAAAAGGCAGCGAGAAGAGTTCTTTTCTTATTTTTTTAACTTGGTTATTTAACGACACTGTATCAACTACGAGGTTATTTAGCGTCGATGGGATTGATGATAGCGAGATGGTATTTGGCGAGATGAGGCCGAGGATTCGTCATAGATTACCTGAAATTTGCCTTACGGTTGGGCAAAACCTCGGAAAAACCCAACCAGGTAATCAGCCCAAGCGGGAATTGAACCCGCGCCCGAACGAAACTTCGGATCGGCAGGCAAACACCTTTGCCGACAGAGCTACGCCGGTGGCGAATAGTTCTTAATGAGAAAGATCAGAAGAAGAGAAACGAAACAGACAAGAAAAAAGTGAAAATTGTGAAAATGTGTTGTTCAATCACTAATAAATGAGTATTCAATAACTGTGCAGTAGACGGTCAATCACTAATAAGCGTGTGGTCAATAACTGTGCAGTAGACGGTCAATAACTGTAAAAGTGGACTTGCTGTGTTTATTTAATTTATCTTTGCATTAAAATTTTCTTTTTTCTTTTGTTTATTGATTTTGATTTGTTTCTGAATCTTCACTTGACCCAATGCCTTTAAAATTCTCTTAATAAGTTACCACTGTTTTCCGCTATTTCATTGTTTTATTATTCATTAGCTTAAGTGGTCAATCACTATACAGTTTACCCTATGTTCAAATTTCACTAGCCTCCAGTAATGGGCTCACAGCCGGAATGCGTTATTCGCAATGATTAGATGATTTTTTTAATTGGTTATTTTTAGACGCTCTGTCAACTGCTATGGTTATCTAGCGTCTGAGTGAGATGAAGGTGATAATGCCGGCGAAATGAGTCCCGGGTTCAACGCAGAAATTCGCCCAGTATTTGCTCGTAATGGGTTGAGGGGAAAACCCCAGAAAAAACCTCAACCAGGTAGCTTGTCCCAACCAGGATTTGAACCCGGACTCTCTCGGTTGACGGTCAGGGATGCTAAACCGTTACTCCATAGCAGTGGACTGATTCGATGATCTGGCAGTATGATTATTAAGCACAGTTGTGTTTTTATGTGCCATTTAAGGGGTTAGGTACAGCTTATAGCAATAAAACTTTTGGAAATATTCAACATTTTTTTCCTCCATTACTGTATCTTGTACAATAATGAAAATTGTTATGTACAAAACACTGTCCTTCTGCTATATGAAAACAATATTTTTACGACTTCAAAAAAAATTATATATATATATATATATATATATATTTTTTTTTTTTTTCAAAATTCAAAATGGTGGCGGTTCACTGTGCAGTGATGAAGCGTTTCTCTCATAACTCAAAACCTTGTAAACTTGTTCATATTCTCTCTCTTTTATTTTATTGCTGAAATCCATGTTTACAATATCATGCTCTTTAAACTACAATCCTTAATAAATATATATTTTTTTAAATTTTGTGTTAGAAGAAAATACTGATGTTTGACCTTTTTTAAAATTAATTTATTTTTTTATCAGGTAATCTATCAAGCGTAGAGAAGTGATCTTGCATCATGTTGTAGATATGACATACACAAATACAAACAAAAAATTTCATCACAGAATGTTGGATAGTTTTTGAGTTATGTGGGAAACGCTTCATCACTGCACAGTGAACTGAATTTTGAAAAAAAATGTAAATAATTTTTATATCGTAAAAGTATTTTTTTTTTTTTCATATAGCAGAAGGGCAGTGTTTTACACATAGGTACTAATTTTCATTATTGTACAAGATACAGTAATGGAGGAAACAAAATGTTGAACATATCCAAAATTTTATTGCTGTAAGCTGTACCTAATCCCTTAAATGACTAGCAAATTTTTATTCTGTCCTTCGTTAAGCTATATGATCCTTTTTTGTCACATATCTACGACAAGTTTCTTTCGAATTTACTTCCTCCTGAAGAGGGCCATAGTATTATAGTTTCATCGTCCTTAAAAATTCCACATTCATCAGGTTTCAATCCTCGAATCTCGGGAGCATTGCAAAAATGTTAACAGACTATTCCGAAGACTGTAAGTGCTATAGAAACAAAGATAAAGATTGAGCTATTCCATGCTATACTTATTCCGCAATCCTTTGCTTATCTCAAATCATAAAGTCGTGAGCTCATAGTCTGTGAATGGAGTTTCTAGAAGTTGTGAGATAGGTTTTGGACAGGCTGTTTCAATCGTGTAAGGAAACGAAAATTGTCTGCTTTGCTCATAAGCATACTAGAAAGACGCTGAATAAATTATGGAAAAGCATTTCACCGTTGCCATATTCTTCACTGGGTATAGCAAGAGCGAGAGTTGATAAGGAGAGAACAGAAAAAAATGTACGAATAAGGGCGTGTGGAAAAAGTTAAAAAATAGTGGCTAACGCTAATAGGTTAATAAACGTTTTAAATGTAGGGAAAATAGCTTTACATATTGTATTTTTGTATGTTAAAGACAGAGGTGATTAACTGGGTTGGAGAAAACCCAGGTGGGAGTTGTAATATCCTCATCGGCGGCATAATTACAGGAAAATTTCCAGCCTTCTAGGACCTAATTTAAATACAAGCGAATTGTAATATTTTTACGTGAAATTTGATGACAGGAATTCCATGTTTCCATCTTTATGGACAAAGACAACAGAATCACCATTACACCACCACTATCAAAAGCAGCATCAATATCGGCTTCAAGAGTAAATTTGTTATTTAACGAGGCTGTATCAACTACTACTATGTTACTTAGCGCCGTCTCTATTGGTGATAGCGAGATGGGACCGAGAGTACTCCATGTGATTACTTGACATTTGACTTACAGTTTGAAAAAAAACTCGAAAAACCCCAATCAAGTATCACCCCAGACGAGTATCGAAACCACGTCCGATCGCAGCTTCGGATCAGCAGAAAAATGCGCCTACCATTTGAGTTAGGCCGGTGGCCAATAAGCCCTCTTCTTTTTCTGTACAGTAGAACTTGGTTATAACGACATCCAAGGGACCTTGAAAATTATGTTGTTATAAACGAGTGTCGTAGTAACCGAGATTCATATTATCAGTCTAGTGAGGTGGAAAACGAAAAATAATAAACTTAATTAGCAGGGAACGGATTTATATGGACTAAAAATATATGAAATATGTAAATATATATGTAGTTATTTTTACCAAAATATGGAATTAAATATGGATTTTTACCAAAATATGGAATTAAATATGGACTTAAAATTATAAAAAAATGACTATGTACGTTAAATATTGGTACATTTTAATCAAACTAAACAAAAAATATAATGGACGTACCTTATCTTCCAATGTAGTTTCAACAAAACACAATTTTTATTGTCTGTTACCATAACAATAGGTTACAAACATTTCTTTCAAGTGCTGAAAAGTGAATCTTCTTCTATTGTCTCTGAGGATAGATTTATACTGACTAAAAGAGCGTTCGACGTCACAAGAAGTAACTGGTACATAATTCAATTTCACAATGTCTGCTGGGGATAAGTCCAAGTTAATCTTCACTGTTGATTCACCACTCATCACAGCAACAACCTTTTGTAGTTCTTCATATCCAGGGTTTTTTGAAAGTACAGTGTCCACCTTAGCTCTTACTGCATCTGCAACTTTACCTCTACCACGATTCAGTTGTTCCACAGTACTATTTATAATTTCAAAACTTTCAGATAGTGAAAGGTGCCTATTTTGGAGACTTTTGAGCGTTTTTATGATGCATGAAAATGTATGCTGAATGTGAGCTAAGTCATTCTTCACACTTATGTCACAGGTAACTGTTTTCGCAGTATCAATTGAGACTGCATCTTCAGAGTCCAATGCAAGGAGAACATTGTTAATAGAGTCTATATGTTCGGCATAATATTCAACTGCTTCTAGCCATGTACCCCATCTAGTTAAAATTGGCTTTGGTGGCAATGGAATTTCAGGGTACATTTCTTTCAACACGTTAACTCTACTGGGAGCTTTGAGAAATACTTTTTTCACTGATGAAATCAACAAATCTACTTTAGGGAAATTGTCTCTGACCACTTCTGCCACACGATGAAATGCATGCGCCACACAAGTAAAATGAGTCAATTTAGGATATACAACAGATAATGCTTGTCCAGCTTTGACCATATAAGGGGCAGCATCGCTAATAAAGAATAACACATTATCGTACATAATACCCTTTGGCCACAGGATACCCATAGCTTCGTTGAACAGTTTAACTATAGTTTTGTTATTGCACTTTTCTAGAACATCACAATGTAAAAGAATTCGTTCAGAATATTGTTCACTTAACAAACCGATAACTACATTACCAACAAGTCTACCTTCTTTGTCGGGAGTCTCATCAATGGAAACCCAAATTGAACTATCTTTAATTTCATCTCTTATCTTCTGTATTGTCTCATCGTAGATGGATGGAGCATACGTCTTCCTAAGTGTTGACTCATCCGGGATTGTATGTTGAGTATATTTTTCAAGGAATTCCCTGAAGACCTTATTCTTTAGTTTGTAGAGAGGAATATCAGCAGAGATGAGAGAACGGCACAGGTCGATGTTAAACTCAGATCTTACATTCGATGTTGTTGGTTGTGTTAAAAACAATTGTCTCTGCTTGGAATTTAGTTGTTTGTTGGCCTGATGTTTACTAGTTGTAATGTGTTGTTGCACCAGGAACTTTTGTGTAGATGATACTGCACACTGACACAAATTACAAAATAATATTTTATTGTCAGTTGATAAACCATCTTCTTTAAATTCTGAAATGTAACTTGTTAGTTTTGATTTTAAATTGACTGAATGACGTACTTTTGGCATATTTACCGTCTTTATAGTATGATTTACAAAACTGAACCTATGTGTACTCTGACTGGCATTTAACTGTTGAGCTGCACAACTGAAGTCTGTTAAAAATTTTAAATTAAATTAATACAATTTTGTAACTTACTTTCCCATTGTTGATAGGACTGCTAATTTTCAAATAACTCTGATGTTAAAGGGATTACTGAACATGTGTTTAAATCTCTATTGTTGAAATGTATTTTTAAAAGTTAATGGAATTTTGTTTTGTTTTATTGTTAAACCTAATATAATATGGACTGTTTTATATGAAATATGGAAAATATATGGAAATTAACGAAAATATGTACTAAACTCTAAAATATGGAAAAATATGGAAAATAAAAGTAGGATTTTTCAACCCTACACATTGTGAAACATAAAGATAATGCAAAATATAAATTATATTAGCTTTATAAGTAAATATGTATTTACATATAAATCCTTTCCCTGTTAATTAGACTTATTTTAGATTTATGTATTCACTTTTAAGCATACCATGAACACAATAAAATACATTTACAATTATAAATACAGTATTCTGTATTAAAACAGTTTGTTCATTACTCACCAAACTTATTTACTGAGGAGTGAAGTAATCAGTCATTTTACTCTATTGTCTCCTACTTGCCCAATATACTCTTTCTAAATTAAATTCTATGTCCATTATTTCAGTTGGAATTTCACTGCTCCTTCTCCTAGCTTCATACTCCCTCCTCTAGCTTCATAGAAATGTTCACAATTCTAATGGCTTCTAAAGTGTCACTCACTCCTTTTAGTGGCCATACTGCGTTAAAATGCGTGCACTTAGTGAAAACTTCGTGTCGAAACTAACCGCATGCAGGTACCATTAATACCGCATGAATTCGGAAAGGTTACAATGGGATGGGGAATCTGCCTGGTCTATGATAGAATAATAATAATAATAATAATGATTTATTTAACCTGGCAGAGTTAAGGCCATACGGCCTTCTCTAACACTCAACCAGGAGTAAAGATTGCGTTACAAAAACACTACAAATTAACAAATTACACTACAATTTTACACACAAAACTGAATAAGATAATAATAATAATAAAAAATAAACAACAAATAAGAAGAAATCAGACATAATATATAACATACAGAAAGAAAGAAAAAAGCATAATAATATGTGAACAGCAGGTCAAAATAAATGAGGCATACAAAAAAAAAAAGACAATTATTCATAATAATAATAATAATAATAATAATAATAATAATAATAATAATAGAAGAAGAATAGTAATAATGATAATAATAATAATACTAATAGTAGTAATAAAATAGTGCAGTACAAAGTATACAGTGAATACAATATTTCTAAGTACACACAATAAGGAAAATTAAGATTATATATAGCTCAACTTATCACATTAGAGATATAACATTATCGGAAAATATGAAAACAAAAATATAAAATAAGTTGAATATCATTAGAACATAAAAAAATGTGAATACGTGGAAACATGCAATAAAACACTTGTCATAATAGTAAGTTAGTTTGGCAACTCGTCATAAGAGAATTTTCTAACTTGGATTTGAAAGAATTCAATGTTCGGCAGCCCTTGACTTCAGGCGGCAGAGAGTTCCAGTGACGAGAGGTAGCAACAGTGAAGGATGAGGAATACAGAGACGATGCGTGAAGTGGAATTTCTAGCGTGTTATCGCGTTGTGCTCGAGTATTAATATTATGATAGCGAGAGAGAGTATGAATCGAGCGAATAAATAATAGGGGGATGAAGAGTGCATAATTCGATATAAGAGAGAAAGTGAGTGCAGATTTCTCCTCTCATGTAACCTAAGCCATGATAACTTCTTGAAAGAAGGTGAGATATGATCATAGTATCGAACATTACAAATGAAGCGGACGCACGCGTTATGAACACGCTGTAGTTTCTGAGCGGAATCAATCCTGAGATCACTGAACAAAACGTCGCAATAATCGAAGTGAGGTAGAATGAGTGTCTGTACCAGCGTCTGTTTTAATTTAGATGGATAATGATACAATCTTTTTAGTGAATGGAGAATAGAGAATGCCTTCTTACATGTATATTTAATATGCGTATCCCAATTTAGATTAGATTCGAAATGTACTCCGAGATTTTTTACGGTAGAGCTAAACGGGATGATTGTTTTATTCAGTTTCACAGGTGGAATATTCAGGTCGTTGACTTCAGGAATTAATCTACGGTTCGCGAACAGAATAGCCTGTGATTTACATGCGTTTAGGTTAAGCCCAAATTGTTGAGACCAGGAAGAGATGGAATCAAGATCTTCATTCAGACTATTAATGCTATCGTTTAGTGCGTCGGGACGGGCTGAAATGTACAATTGAACGTCGTCTGCATATATTTGATATCTGCAGTGCTTAAATGAGTTGGAAATTCCATTTATATAAATAGAGAAGAGCAAGGGGCCTAATACTGATCCCTGAGGAACTCCTGTGTCTACAGTACGCCAGGATGAGAAACGATTATTAGATATGACACGCTGCTGGCGGCCAGTAAGGTAGGAGTACATCCAGGTGATAGCACTATCAGAAAGGTGTAGCGTTTGTAGTTTAGTCAATAGTAGATCGAAGTCAACAGAATCAAAGGCTTTGCTATAGTCCAATAAAACTAGTACAGTAGCCTGTCGTTTATCCATGGCTGCGCGTATGTCCTCAGTAACATTCAACAAAGCAGTAGAAGTGCTATGGCCTGATTGTAAAGGGTCTAAAAGATTAAATTCTATTAGGTAGTCTGACAACTGCTTATGAATGATGCGTTCCAGAGCTTTAGATAAAACGGGAAGAATGGAGATTGGCCTATAGTCTTTTGCAGAAGTAGGTGAATTTACTTTAGGAAGTGGGCGTACCAAGGCTGTTTTCCAGAACAGTAAAGGATTTGCCAGATTTCAGAAAAATATTTCTTAAAATACTTTGGTTCTTAGAAAATTGTATTCCAAACTGAGGTTGAAAATGACGTTATATGCGAGGTAGACGCATATACATTTGTCGTATTAAGCAAGGTAGAAAAGCATATGTCTTATGGCGAATTAGTTGGGACCACAGAATATTTGACGTTATAGGCGAGGTGTCGCACAAAACGAGGTCGCTATAACCAAGTTCTACTGTATTTATTTTTGTCTTGTGGAAATGTGATACGACTCCGTTTCGGGGGGAAATTTATTTTGATTGATAAATTTTCACAAAAGTAACAACCATTCATTTTTTAGTAATTTTAATGGTAAACCTTAGGTTCTTTAGACCTTTCTGATTCTCTTTCAATAGTCTGTTTTCAATCCTTAGGAATGTTCTTACCGCATCGGTTCTCAGTCTTCATGTGCTATAAAGTAAAAACCGTCCTTAATGGCTGAAGCACTGAGGGCGAAAGGAAAAAAAGATTTTTTTTTTATATTTAATGTGTTTTTGAGATGAGGAGTTACGAATTGTTATTTCACAGTTTATAACGAAGACATGGTATTCTTTCTTAAAATAATACATGACAGTACCTCATAATGTAAAACTGTTCATAAAAGTGATCTGTATTCTTGATAAACGAAAGTTTAAGGCAACACATAACAAATATGGTGGCGAATAATATTGTATTTATCGAATAAATTGGCAGTATATTAGATTAATCGAGTTTTGATGGAGTTGAAAAAATGTTTTAATATACCATAATACACAATTATTGTTCAATTTAACTTGTGTTCGGTGATAAACATAAGCATTAAATGTTGTGTATCTGTATATTTGGTATCGTTATATTACAAAACAACTATTTTAATTACTTACTAACATATGTATTATGAGGCTTATAGTTTATTGTATCAGTTGCTCCGGGAATTTTTGAGACAAACATAAATAACAAAAAGTGTGACTCACCTAGTTAATACTGCTTCATCCATGATTTTAAACATGTAAGTGCATTCACATGCTCGAATTAAGTGTCGCTCTACATTTAGTAACAATGTTTCCTGCATCAATAAACACGAAAAAACTTTTTTTTTCTGTCAAGCACTTCTCCACGGTCGTTCAATTTAAATCCAAACGTTTCACCGAGTTTACCTCTCAAATTCTCATATGACATAATGGAGTTTACACTTTTCACAAACCACAGAAAACAGATTTTTTTCTTTATCAAACTAAACACACAGTCTTCATATACAAGCTCAGTACAGAAACTACAACTGCAAAAGTACAGCGGTCGAAACAGAAGACTGGCCCCTATTGTAATCGAATTACCAGATTTTAGAAAGAGAAGAAAAGTGTTACGCTCTCACTTGCACACAGTATTGATATTGATATTTATTTGTCATTCAACTTTACAATTCACAGTTATGGTGGACCTTCACATTTCTGTTTTTCGATCCAATTGCACACAGTATAGACATGGCTATTTTTATAACGGATGGGAGGGACGAATCCCAGAAAAGTATGTATTTCATATGCTAGAAAGATGAGCTTACAACAAGGTGGAAGTTTTCTTGGAAAACCATAAAACTCAATAAGGGTTTCACATTGTGTTTCAACTTTCAATAGGGGTAGACTAGGTCACTGTCCTCATATCTCCGTCTCTTTATGAAGTGTTTGTGCAAAGAGTTTCCCTACGCTACCTTGTTTACAGTTAGAAAATAATAGTACTAGTGTGCTTTTAAGTAAGCAATTTCCGAGAGAGAAATATTGTCGGAAGTTTTAGTACGAGTTTGTATTAACAAAATAATAATTAGCATCAACTACAACCGATTAATTTTAATCGACTGGATTATTCGGTTAATTATTTTTGATCGATTAATCTTACAACAGAAATTGATCGATTAAATCCCACAACACTAATATATATATATCTGAAATAAATAAGCTGCAACATAACAGGCTGGAACAGGATCGGCTGGCTGGCTTTACAAGGGCTGGACCCGGAAGAGGTCCGACACTTAGTCATGCTTTGGCCCATTTTGCGGCCTATATATGCGATGATTGTCAAAGCGCTACAGGTGGCATTCGTGAATCCGAAGCTGACAGATGGACCCTTTATAAAGCCAGGTCCCGTTTCGCGGACGAGCAGCCTGGTAAGCCCTAGGGGACCGGAGGCCCAATCCCTTCCAGGTCATTCGACGCTAACAGATGGACTATTCTGCCTCGGCCCCCGATAGAGGTGAATACCGCCCGCGTACGAGTAGCCTAATAGGCTTCAGGAGTCCGGAGCCCTATGCCCTTTCTATATCAGCATCGGAAACCCATACTGCCCCAGCCTATTGTATTTTTACTGTTGCGGAGGATAGTTGAAATGAGGGGGAGGTGGAGATTGTTGGTGGAACGATAGAGGGAAAGGGGAGTACCCAAACTACTTCTACTTTGCACACCACAAATTCCGTCACGACCTTGCCGGGATTCGAATCCGGGCCGCCTGGATGGAAGACCAGGCGTTTTGTACTTGAGCCACAGACGCAGTTGGAGCACGGTTAGTCGAACACATATGCGGAGTAGGCCTAATTGTTAAGAGTAGGTCTTACTGTTGCATTAGGTGGATCACAGTGATATTTACTGTAAGTCAGTTAATATTACTATTGCATTCTGTATTATCTAGAACATTAACTAATAATATGGTCATATATTAAAAATGTTACATTCTTAATGTTAGTTATCAAATTCAGTAGTTTGGAACGTTATTTAAGGGACTAGGTACAGCTTACAGCAGTAAAAGTTTGGAAATATTAAACATTTTTCTCCTCCATTACTATATCTTGTACAATAATGATAATTAGTATGTGTAAAATCCTATCCTGCTATATGAAAAAAAAAAATATTTTTACGATTCAATAAAATATATATTTGCATTTTTTTTTTTTTTTTTTTTTTCAAAATTCAGTTCACTGTGCAGTGATGAGGCTTTTCCCACATAACTAAAAAGTATCCAACATTCTGTGATGAAATTTGTATGTGTATTTATGCATGTCATATCTACAATGTGATGCAAGATCATTTCTCTATCTTTGATAGATTGTCTGATAAAAATAAATTAATTTAGAGAAATGATCAAATATCACTTATTGTCTTGTAACACAAAATAAAAAAATACTATTTATTAAGGAATGTAGTTGAAGGAACATGATATTGTAAACATGAGTTTCAGCAATAAAATGAAAGAGAGAGAATATGAGAAAGTAAATGAGTTTATGAGTTATGAGGGAAACGCTTCATGATTCACAGTAAACTGCCACCATTTTGAATTTTGAAAAAAAAAATATATATATATATAAATATGTTTTTTAATCGTAAAAATATATATATATTTTTTTTTCATATACAAGAAGGACAGTGTGTTACACATACCAATTTTCATTATTGTACGAGATACACTAATTGAGGAAAAAAATGTTGAATAGGCTATTTCCAAAAACTTTACTGCTGTAAGCTGTACCTAACCCCTTAATACGCGGAACATGCAGGAAACTATCTTTATTTAAATAGCCTGTAAGTATGTTGATTATGAAAATCATATTTGCACATAGGCCTAATTAAAAAGGAACTTGTAGTGCTAAACACATTTTATGAAATATCAAATTAAATGAACAGAACAATAATGACAATTAGGCCTTGTGAGGTTCAGACCTGTCTCCGGACAGTTGACTAAACAACAACATATATTATGTTATTGATTTTGGATGGAGGTAGTTAAATAATTTTATCAACATTAAAAGCACCAAGGTTTCATAATGTTCAAAATTAGATCCTTCATTATGACTCTGTTTTAGCTGCAAAATCTGCGGATTAGGGTTCCCAGTAGGAAAGTGGACATCCATTTCTCTCTCATAGAGCCTTGTAACGTGTCTCTCGTCATGCATTCATTCTCTGTTAGTAGTGGCCGTGTGCTTTGCTGACCACTAGGAAGTTCCGCTACTTGTAGTACCTGTAATAGAAGATATAACTGCTTTCAACTACAGAGACTGTTCAGCGACGATATTCAACGTGATTGAGAAATAACTAACACATTTTGCGTAGAGCTTCTATCAGGAATAGAGTTCTTGTAAATGCCGTAAATTTATGGTACTAGCCCTCCAACTTTACTTGCTTCCCGGAAGGAGCCATGCTAAGGATTTCATCGTTCTTTAAGGGGTATTAACATATATCGCTGTGAAAACTATACATTCTTGAAAAAAATTGTCTAGCACCTATAATTTAATGCTATCTTCACAAAAATTGATGTGCATATATATTATGGCACTTTCTTTTAAGATGCTTTGTCAAAACATACTATTTCAATAACTGTTGTCAAAACATTGTTCATAAATTATTATAAATAACTAACACATTATCATAAGAAATGTGTAGGTATTATATATTGTTCTGGATTTTTACTGTATTATACATACCTAGATGAATCAATTAGTTTTCTAACTATATCCCATACCGAAATTTGAAAAATGTATCTTGAATGAGGTAATTTTATCAGAATATTCATTCATTCATTCATTCATTCATTCATTCATTCTTCATTCATTCATAGAGTTTGCCCAAGGGCAGGTCTTTCACTGCATACCCAACATTCTCTAGTCTCTCCTATTTTCTGCCTTCCTCTTTGTCTCTTCATATGATCCATATATCTTAATGTCGTCTATCATCTGATATTTTTTTCTGCCCTGAACTCTTCTTCAAAAGACAGTTTCTTCTCAACCAGTGACCCAACCAATTCCTTTTCCTCTTTCTGATCAGTTTCAGCATCATTCTTTCTTCATCCACTCTTTCTAACACAGCTTCGTTTCTTATTCTGTCTGTCCACTTCACACGCTCCACCCTTCTCCATATCCACATTTCAAATGCTTCTATTCGCTTCTCTTTACTTCGTCGTAATGTCCATGTTTCTGCCCCATACAGTGTCACACTCCACACAAAGCATTTCACTAGTCTCTTCCTTAGTTCTTTCTCCAAAGGTCCGCAGAAGATGCTCCTTTTTCTATTAAAAGCTTCCTTTGACATTGCTATTCTCCTTTTGACTTCCTGGCAGTAGCTCATGGTACACCCCAAGCATTTGAAGCTGTCCAGTTGCTCTACGTCTGCTGCCTCAGATAGAATTCGCAAGTTTACCTTCTTTATTTTTCTTGCAAGAACCATGGTCTTCGTCTTGTTTGCATTTATCTTCATCCCATACTGCTCACAGCTGTCATTTAGCTCCAGTAGCATATTCCTTAGTATCATCTCCTCTTCTGCTAATATCGCCATATCATCAGCAAATCTTGCACACTTTATTCTTCTTCCTCCTACAATCACTCCTCCTATGTTTTGAAAACAGTTCTTCACTAAATCCTCCAAGTAGATGTTGAATAGGGTAGGTGATAAAGGGCACCCTTGTCGTACTCCTCTCCCTATTTCACTTCCTTCTGACATTACTTCTCCTATCCTGACTTTGATTCGTTGTTTCATGTAAATGTTACTGAACAGCATCGTCTCATAATAATTTTTTTAAATATAATTCTTATTATAACATTTATAATTAATTCAGATTGATAATACGTGCATGAAAATGAAGCCAAAAGAAGTCTTGTAAATAAGTTGAATAGGTGCATTTCTTATCATAATGTGTTAAATTATTTATAACAATTTGTGAACAATTTGTTGACAACAGCTATTGAAAAAGTTTATTTTGACAAAGATCTTAAAAGAAAGTACCCAAACATGCGTACCAATTTTTTTGAAGATAGCATAAATATCGAAGATGTTAGATAATTTTTTCAAGAATGTATGGTTTTCATAGTGTTATACACGACTCTCGTCCGGGTTTCCATCCGCTAACCTCGAATGCAGTGGCTCCATTCCACCGAAGACACCCGCTGCCTGTGGATGTCAAAAACTTCGTTCATAATTCTCGCATGGTGAGGACGAAACGAAACAAAGAGCCCCAACCTTGAACATGAAGATGACGACGACAACTTAATGGTAGTGATGAATATGTTGTGGTGCTTATTCTTCATCAAATTTACCTTTTCGCCTGTCAACCTCAGCAACTTTTCTTCCTCAGATGTCCTACGTCTGTTTTCCATTTAGGTTTACAATGTTGAATGTTATGTGTATCCTTGAGGTGTCCATAGCGCAGAAATTATCTTTGAATTTTCCTTTCCGTTATTCGATTTTGTCATTAACTGTGAAATGGAATACTTTTAATGCGTTACGTTGGTGTTTTATCTATTTTGGTACAATCTTTTACAGAGCGTAAGCATTTAATTTATGCTGTTTAAATATTGATTATCTTGTACAACAATGCCAGTGTTTCTTGTTGTACTGTCAGCATCTTATAACACTTCACCTGCGTGTCCTTACGTTTTAGAATGAATTAAGGCAATGGTTCGCAACCAGCGTATCGAGCCCCATGTAGTGTGTCGCGAAATTTTGGAATTGAAAAATAAATGTTATGTCATCCAGAAAGTCTCTTTACAACGCATTTTTTATTTACAACGAAGTCTTTCATATAGTATATTTTATTTTGAGACAGACTTTACTAATGAAACGTGGACACCTGCAACAATGCTCAGTTTAATTTTTCTGTCTGGCGATAATTAGAATGAAAGTGAACACCTGCAACAGTGCTTAGTAATTCGTTTACTCTTCCCACTTAGTAATAAACAGAGTTTAGAATCGTCCAAAATCCGAATACGACTATATTGGTCAGTTTCAGTACATACAGTACTGTATGTGTGAGGGGGTGATAGTGCGACTATTTTATCACAAGTGCTTTATTTATATTTTGACATGGCCAAATTTTTAATTGGAAAAAGACTATCTGAATCAAGTTCTGGGTTAGATGACTACAGTGCTAATTCAAATAATGTGAGCGAAAATTCTCTTCTGGGTTCACAAAAACGCACCGCGTTTCGTAAATGTAGTGATGGATACCAGCTATGTGGTTTTATATGGCGTGGAGATGAATATAAACAAAATCCCGAGTGTCTTATATGCGGAAATGTTTTGTCAATTCAGTCGATGGTGCCGAATAACTAAAAATACATTTAGATCTGCCGTTTTCAACGTCATACTTGTGGGAAACAGCATTTTCTACCATACAAATAGTGAAATCTAAACAAAGAAACAGACTCCTGCATCTTGAAGATGATTTACGTGTTGGCCTGTCAACCACATATAGACAAACTCTGTGCAATCCACAAAGCTCAGACTTCACATTAATTCAAATAGGTGAGTTTTCAAAAACGTTACTAAAAATCTTTCATCGGACATCTAGCATAGATAGGTTGGGATTTTTCACACATACCTTTGTTTTTCTCTAATGTCACTCAAGCTGCTGCTTGCTTTTTAAAATTGTCGAGTGCGTATTAACATCAACATATCTACAATACTGGATGTCCGAGAGTACATAGAAGTTACTTGTTATTATTATATTACTAAACAAATAAGTGTGTCACGATACCGTGGGCGTTCAGTAAAGTTTGTCGTCAGTCAAAAAAGGTTGGGAATCATTTAATTAAGGTACAAATTTACATTTTTAAATAAGTGTATTGTTCATGCAACCTGTTAGCAACGTGAGATCCGAAACTATACTTCTTAAAATAGCATAGAATAGTGCTACAACATGTAAAATAGAGACGGATAGCTTAACTTTTGTAACGAAAAATAAAACTCCATTCCTTTGCATTTGGAGCTACGAAATATTAACGTTTGTAGATACTTTTCTTGTCGGTGTAATTCGACGTAAAGCAGGGTTAAACACTCTCCTAACGATTCGTAAATGTGCTTGCCGGTGATAATTCTAGATGATAGGAGTGGTGTGATGTGTGCGGAGTGTTGCATGCTACATGACGTACCTAATTATCTGTGACTGACGAATTAAGCAGCAATCAGCACGTTGAGTTGGTTTCGCTGTTGTGGAAATTATGATTGAATCATTTCATCATGTTGTGTTCAGCCATCACTAGAAGACGCCTAGAGGAACAAAGATGTCACCAGGCAATGCCTGTCATTCTATTTGCTAATTATGGTAGTGGTTGCTTGATTGGCAAATTTTTGTGCTATATTAAAAAATATAAAGACTACTCTAATTAAATTCATTCCCGGGGAAGAAAGATTTAGGCCTATTTTTTTTACAGCGAGTTGTATAAATAATAATTAGAGATCAGGCAATGAAATTAATGTAGGCCTATAGTTAAACTGAACTTGGATGTTTGCTAATACTAATCAAAGATCAAATTTAACTTGCAATTTTTCTCAGTTCAAGATAGTTGATTTAGTTTAGCAGAAGCTAAATAATTTTTATCAGAATAAATAAATACTACTTCGGAAGTAAAATGGCGAGTGAAGTTTATATTTATTGTTTGCAGAGAAAGATTTGTATAAATATTATTATAAAATATGCTTATAATGTTACAGGGTATAGTTATATTTGTTAGATTTTTATGTTTATTTTATTTCCAGATAACATGTTTCTTTGTGTTTTTCATAACACAACTTCAGACTTCCAGTCTCTTGGAATGACATTAATGGAATTTTAGTCTGCAGCACTTATTTCCAACTGTCTTCCGTTTGTTTGGTGGTAACAGAATCTGATTCTTTGCTGTCTTTAGATCTACTTAATTTGTTTGAGAACATTTCCAATCAACATTTCTCTCGCTTTTAAAATTTGCTGAGAGCTTCCTCCAGTCTTCTTCTTCTTCTTCTTCTTCTTCTTCTTCTTCTTTTTCTTCTATTCCATAATTATTTCCTTGGTTACGCTTGTTATCAAGGAGGCAGATGAATATCGAACAATGTATTGTAAACCACTCGCTATAAAAGTGTGCGTGCGTGCGTGCGTGCGTGCGTGCGTGCGTGCGTGTGTGTGTGCGCGCGCGAACTCCTTTGACCGGTGTGATGATGTCACTAAATTACTGACGAATACCTAACCTCGTTCAGCACCAAGACTCTTGATATGTCGGATATACCTACCATGTCCATAGAGTATTCTCACCACTTCTCTAGTTAGGGATACACAGTAAATACACAGTAGTAAATATTACACAGAGGAGCAATAAGTGATGGACGTCCCAACTTGGTATTAGTAGTATCATGGGATTTAATATCTTACCCTGAAACCATATTCTTATAAATTTAAATTATATGAAATGAAGAATGGGATGAAATGAACAGTGTTGGTGGAATAAAATATGTAATGTCGAACGGAACGAGAAACCTCCGAGAAAAATCCTTAGGCCCGGTTGCAGAAACGCAAATCAAATCAGTCCCTGATCGCCAATCAGTTGATGTCTGATTTATTTGATTGTTCATTGCGTTGCACAAACGTAAATCTCCAATCAACTTGTCTAGATTTACTAATTGCTGATTTGAGAAAGAAATACATTTGACAACAGCGCTATTTAGCAACCACAGCCAATTTGATGCTCTTTAAAAGTCGCAAAAACGAATGCATCAAGTGGGCGGTGACTAGGAAAACAAGTGAATGTTTTGCTGTTTTGTTGCTTTTTGTAGAAAGGAAACAGGCGGTTTCTATTTGTATATAGACTACAATATAGTGAAAGAAAATGAAGGAAACAAAAAAAAAAGTGAGGGGGCTTCTGTTGTGGGATTTGCTAGGGGAATCGACAAGAAATTGGAATATGCATAGCCTCCATAACCCAAAATAATTCCATTTCCCATCTCTCTGTTTACAAATGGAGCTTGTAACCTACTCATTAAAAATAATGTGTTGTCATGTGTAGAACCCTGCCAACGGGCTACAACATTCCAGAATTTCAATGATGGTGTAGACTACATATTGCCTGTATATTCACAGAAAAGAAACCTTTTCTATTTCGATAAAGTTCGGCATCATTTCAACCAGGTGATTGGGTGGGGATGTGAGCAGTCTATACAACCAATATTAGGCTACTCTTGGAAATCCTGACATGGCTGAAAATTCTCTCTGGATTTCAAATCGTTCCCTGTTTGAAGTTTGGGGATTTATGAGACCCTGCCATAACAAAGCAATTTCATACGTAACATTCCTAACTACTCGGCAAATAGTTGATTTGTGGACCCTAACAAGATAACCCAAGACCGTCTGAAAAATTCCAACAGCATAAAATCTCAGCATTATTAGAACTTGGTTCATAGGAGAAAGTAGAAGGTTTCGATTTATCTGTCTGCATATATTTGTTTCAATTTTTGAAAGTAACAAAACACAGGAATCCTTACTTAACCTAAATCTTTGCTCAAATTCTCTGTCATTATACATAAAAACAATTCATGTCTATCACGGAAACGCCTTCTTCTTAATAATATTTTTTTTTTTCATTTAAAATTTCTTCATCAGAAGAATCCATTATGTCGAAAACAATATTGTTACGCTATAACTAGCCTATTTACTATATAATACTGCATTATAAACAGAACAACATAAATAGCCTGCTTGATCGATGATCAGTGACTTAACCAGCAAAAATCTGTTGATCAAATCTGATGGAAGACTGATTTCCGATCAAACACTGATTGTTCTTTCTGCAACAGAAATAGAACTGATGGCCAATCAAACCCTCCTTGATCGCCAATCATATTTTGATCGGTGTTTCTGCAACCGGGCCTTATTCTCAGATCATCTCGAACTTAAGTATCGATCATTTCAGTGAACGCATGGAATCGAACAAAGAGTTCGCGGAATGATTTCTAGCACTAATCTAGCAGTTTAAGACAAATACTATATTTTTTCTTTATGCATTTGTTTATTTATTATGTGGACACTCGTTAGTGAATTCATGTTCGAATTTAGAATATTAAGCTTTAAATATCGAACTATCTTCCATTCACGATGACTAGAAATTCTTCTCGCATAGATTTTCTCAGTCGATGGGGTGTTGTTTGAGAGATTGCTATTGGATATGAATGAAATTTTACCACTGTCGACGCGTATCACTGATTTACGTGCTGCTGGAAGAAGCTCGTTTCGCCTGCCAGCGCGAGAACATGGCAACAACGGCAGGACGTCAGTGTGACGTTGCTAGTGACGTTGTGGGAAGTCCCTGACGTCACAGACCCGCTGATTTCGTTAGCGGAAAAGGAAGACGGTAGGTACTGGTTGGAGGTGGGAGAGGAGGGGACGGTGACATCAGTAGGAGAAGGTAAAGGAATAACTAGGTAAGAACTGCTTCAGAATTACAATAAAAAGAAACTAGTTGCCTAAGTGTTTTTGCTGTGCCGACATTATCCCATTTTTCTTTATTTTTTTTATCTTTTCTTTCTTTTTTATCTTTTCTTTCATCGTTTTTATTATACTTTCTCTCCTCTTTTTGCCAATGTGTCATCTTTTATTTGTCTTTTCCATCCGTCGTTACTCTTTCTTTTCTTGTTGTGTACCATTCCCTCCACCTTTCGCTCTCATTCCTAATTAAATTCTCTTTCTATGTTGTAAACTTCAGATATTTACTTCTGTATACCTTGAATTTAATTGTTTTCTCTGTTTTCATTTTCTTTCTACTTCTCGTTTCAACTCTTATTGCATTCTCTTTCCTTTTCCCTTTCATGTATTTCTTAATGTATTTCGTTCTTTTCGTTTCATTCCTCTTTCTTAATTTGATTTTTTTTTTCAGTTCTGGCAACGAACGGGAAAAAAATAAGAACAATCATGTAATAGTGATGACATTTTGAAACATCCCAATATTCAGAAAAATTGAGATGGAATGAAGCAATAAGAAGAAAGGAATTAGAGTAACAAATTATAACCATTGTTGATAACCGCACAAAACACATGAAATTATTTGGAAATGTTCAAAGGATGGGCACCCATCAGCCGCTATAAAAATTATTGCAATGATTGCTCTCGGGGGAGGAATGATAATGGAAGCATCAAAATAGCTAGATGTAAAGTGTAAATGAGTAAAAACAGCGTTTGAGAATGGGAAGTGGATGAATAGAGAAGGCTGGCAACAGACATAAAGCCGAAGAAAGTGGAATAAAGTACTATATTAGGCCTGCTTTCTTACAGTTGGCTCAAGACTACTATTTGGAATTAAAATAATTCGGTACTGCGTTATTCCAGCCATACAGGCACTATAGATATAAAATTTTCTCGAAGTAGTCTAATAAAACTGTCGGAAAAGTCCAACGCTCGGCGTTCAGAGCACCTCGACCTCAGTATGCCTGACCAATAACAATTGAACGACTTCCTGCATCACATTCCAAGGACGCGCGCCGCCCAAATACAGATCAAAAGATTCTCGAGCAGTGACTAGGTTCTTACTCTTAAGACCCATTCACAATGAAAATTAAGCGTGTGTAAGAACATAAAACAAACGCGTAATACTGGGATGTAGGCATTCATAATGAAATACGCAAACGCAAGTATTAGCCAATCAGAAAAGAGAACAAGTGGAAGGATGACAATTGATTCAAAATGGCTACTTGTGTCATTCTCGTTACAATTTCATTCTTGACTGACAAACATTAACTGTAATAAATGCAGAATTTCCTTTTGAAATCAAAATTACAATTTACAATTACAAATTTCTGATTCCACGACATTCATAATATACGCAACAATGAAATTAAATACCGTAACTAAAACGTTGCCGAAGTCGGCCTGGTTAGCGCAGTTGGTATAGGGCTGGCCTTCTATGCCCGAGGTTGCGGGTTTGATCCCGGGCCAGGTCGATGGCATTTAAGTGTGTTGTCCACACCTGTGGAGTAACGGTTAGAGCGTCTAGCCGCGAAACCAGGTGGCCCGGGTTCGATTCCCGGTCGGGGCAAGTTACCTGGTTGAGGTTTTTTCTGGGGTTTTCCCTCAACCCAATATGAGCAAATGCTGGGTAACTTTCGGTGTTGGACCCCGGACTCATTTCACCGGCATTATCACCTTCATCTCATTCAGACGCTAAATAACCTAAGATGTTGATAAAGCGTCGTAAAATAACCTACTAAAATAAAATGTAAGTGTGTTTAAATGCGACAGGCTTATGTCAGTAGATTTACTGGCATGTAAAAGAACTGCGGGACAAAATTCCGGCACACTGCGACCTCGGCAGTTGCGAGCGTCGTTAAATAAAACATAACATTTTAACGTTGCAGAACGTTACAAAACTAACTAGGTTATGTGTATACATTAATATAATTAATTGATTAACATTAATGTAAAACATATTTTTACTTATATAATGTATATTCATATATGAGGCCTCGGCGTCGTCATTGAATAAGAATCATGTAGTCAACATGTAGATACCTACTACATTAATTTTACTTACTGTACTTTCACAGTTCACTTTACGTGAAATTGATTCTCATACATGCTGCATCTTTGTAGACTTGATTTTCTTGTCAAACAGGGATGTGTCTGGTAAATCGCAACTAATCGACGCCATTGTTCAACTGCGAACAACAGCAGTGCCCTCTGGTTGGCTGATTTACGTTTCGCATAACCGTAAACGCAGAAGCTTCTATGTTAAAACCCTTAACTGGTATCATGACGTCTGTGAGACGGCTCCAAACTTTTCCACTGCTATCCCTCCTCCTACAAGGGTTAATTTGCTTCCTCCGTTTATGTACCTTCCAGTTGAAGTATTGGTTCTGTGCTGTAAAAGTCGCAAGCCCCTCGCTGTGTTTGACCTTGAGTAAGAGCTTAGTAAAATCGACACGCCGTCTCACAGGCGTCATAATACCAGTTAAGGGTTAACGTGTAATCGAACGTTTATGTTTGTGTTTCATTATGAACGGTTTCATTATATTACATATCATCTAGTTTTTTTGTTTATGTTACGTTTACGGTTAATTTTCATTGTGAATGGACCTTTACACTGAACCAGTGCCTATGAAACATACAGGGAAATGTTAGTCCGGCTGTTGAGAGCATAGGTGCCGACTTCGAAAGAAGGGGGGGCAAGGCACTTTCTCCCCCCACAACTTAAAGACCCAGACGCGTCACACCTCAATAAAATAATTAATAGGTTGGAGCCTCCCTTCCCCAAATAATTGAAGAGAGATTCGTGGTGTTAAAAACGCAAATTAATTTTTTTGAATGATGAACTAGTACATAAGCCAAAAAATTATCATTTTAAATGCGTAGAGATGGCCAGCTGCCGCAATGAACACGTTAGTGATGTTACTCACAATGTCCCCTCCTCCTTTTTTCCTACTGTATTTGAGTTAGGTTAAACACATGGTGCAACGGTGACTCCACTTCTTTCTCTGTGATCCAAATTTTTTAGTTCAGTTCCTGTTTTTCAACTATTGCGATCGAACAGAAATGGTATAAGCAGGCTTAGGATCCGAGACAATTTAAGAATGAAGTAAAGTTACAGTGCAATGGAGTACAGATGGAGTGAGGTGGCACGTTGAGTTTTGTTTATCTGTGTGTTAGTGTACAATCCGGTTCGTGATCAGAGGTACAGTATATTCTTCCGTCTCTCTCTACGAAACGAACTTAGGCCATCACAATGCATTTTCATTTCATAGTGAACGGCTTTTTGAAAGCCACCGGCATGGCTCAGTCGGTTAAGGCGCTTGCCTGCCGGTCTGAAGTTGCGCTCGGGCGCGGGTTCGATCCCCGTTTGGGCTGATTACCTGGTTGAGTTTCTTCCGAGGTTTTCCCCAACCGTAAGGTGAATGCCAGGTAATCTATGGCGAATCCTTGGCCTCATCTCGCCAAATATCTCGCTATCATCAATCTCGTTGACGCTAAATAACCTAGTAGTTGATACAGCGTCGTTAAATAATCAACTAATAAATCTTTTTGAACAAGTTTCAAGTTTTTACATGGTTTTTCATTGTAACGCTAACGCCTTCAACGTCGCCGAGGGACATGAAAACTTGTGAGATATGTATCCTACTGCATTTTATAAGTCACTAGATTGTACTATTAACAGTAGAATATAACGAAGCACATTGACGTCATTATTACATTCACAGTATGTCTGTCTACTATGTTCAAGTATCTCTATAGTCAAGTTGTGCTTACATTGGTTGCTAAAGTGTCCCGGATCCTAAGCCTGAACATAAGCATTACAAAGCAGAAATAATAATACGGAATTAACAGTTCAAATAAACAGTGTATTCGACTGTACTTCTGACTAATAGGCCTATCAGTTAACAATTTTTATTATTATTATTGTTATTATTATTATTATTATTATTATTATTATTATTATTATTATTATTATTATTATTATTATTGTTATTATTATTGTTGTTGTTGTCCTAATTTTTTTCATAAACAATTAAATCTGTTTAGAAATTTAAAAGTAACCGTTATCAATATGCAGTTTGAGTCACCTTTTTTGTGATGATCGTCATCCCAGGTGTGGGCTTGATAAGAGATCAGCGATTGCAATGCAACTATTATTGATAGTGGGATAAATTCTTATTAAAGAAAACTGTTCAAAATAAAACTGCAATTAACGGGAATAGAATGATAAACTGGGTTGTAGTAGCGGCAATAAAACCAATAGCTCATGTTCATCATCGTTGCAAGGTTCAACGAAAGATGAGCAAAGCAGTGAAAGGGAAAAGGTAGTGTATAAGGGCCGTAGTTTTCAACCATCTTGGATTAAACAGTTTCCAGGGATACTGTAGGAAGTTCAAACGATGTTATTTTCTGAAAAATACGTAATGACATTATTGAGAAACGGCAATTAAAGTTTACTTAGAATTTTTACTTGGTTTATTTTACGATGCTTTATCAATTGCGGTGGTTATCTCGCGTCTGAGTGAAATGGTGATAATACCAGCAAAATGAGTCCGAGGTCCAGCGCCTAAAGTTACTCAGCATTTGCTCTTAATGGGTTGAGGTAAACTCCGGAAAAAACCTCAACCAGGTACCTTGTCCCAATCAGAATTTGAACCCGGGACCGCTCGTTTCATGGTCAGACATACTAACTAACCACAGCCGTGAACTCTTAAGACTTTTGTGGAGATTCTTGCCCCTCTCCCTTCCTCCAATATTTCAAATAAGTCGGCGCCTATGATTGAGAGCCTTCAATTCTTCTTCTTACAATTTACAGGTACACTTCAAAAGGCTTTAAGTTCATTTTAAATTAATATATTTCAAAGCTATAAATAAAGATTAAATTTCTTTAAGCCATAGCGTTGCTTATTTGATGACATCTAGCCTAATGGTCAATATTTGATAACGTCCAGTCTATTAGTTTGAGTAACGCGTCAGCGTCATGTTTCGCGTTGGCGTCATGGACGAAGTTTTGCTTCTGATGCGTTAAAAGAAAGACCAAGGAAGATGTGTTCATCCCGTTAACAGTGACAAATATGTAAATTATTTTGAATGTGGGCAAATTCTTTTGATAAGCTTCTATAGTAGGCCTATATGAAGCGCTACATAAGCATGCTAAATTTTCCTTACTGCCTAGGAGCGCTGACCAAAGTGGGTCTTCATAAAAGAGTTACAAGCTTTTTTAAATAGTATTCTTAGCAGTAGACTATAAACTTTCACTTATGTAGGCCTATAAAGATGCATATTCATTTGACATAGGTTGTGAGTGTACTATTCTAAACAAAAACTGTACATTAGGGAAAAACGAGAACATTCTCTTTCCCAGTCGAAAGAAGTGCATAATATCGGTAGGAGTATAGTCTACATTTGTTTTTTGATTTTGGTAGTCTTGAGGCTTTCGAGATTTCGGCAAACTTACACCATATTCAGGGAAGTATCCACCGATGAAAAAGATAATCTTCGATGGTATCTAGGTATCTAGACTGCATGGGTGTCCAAACCCCTTTAGAACTAGGAGATATATTGCACGTCAAGCATGCTCTGTCAAGGTCAATAACTTTCCATATAAAATAGGAAAAACGACCTTAAAGAATATGCACTGTGGATTGCTTATGCCAGGGGTTACCTCGTACGAGTTATAAATTGGACAGAGCCAGACGCAACATGGAATGGTCGTTTGGAATTTTATGCAACAAGTACCCAAAAGGCTACTTAAATGGCATGTAAATGTTTATACGAATGTTGTGAGATGTTGTTGCTTGTGTAAAGTTTTGTATGCGAATGAGATCAGTATAATTTTGAGAATTGACATAGGATTTTAAGATTCAGATTTAGAAGAATTTTTTAGTATTTTATTTAATGACGCTGTATCACCTACTAGATTACTATTCGATGTCGATGGAATTTGGATAGCGATATGGTATTTGGTGAGATGAGGCCGATGACTTGTCATGAATTACCTAACATTTTCCCTACAGCTGGAGTAAATCTCGAAAAAAGATCCAACCAAGTAATCGGCCCAAGCGGGTACCGAACCCTCGCCCGAGCCCAGCTCCGAGTCAGCATACAATAGAATAGAAATTAATATCTGTCTGTCTGTTGTGTCTGTCTTTGTCACTCTGCCTTCCTGTCTAGATTTGTCAGTTCGATATCTACACTACCTATCAACTAACCTTCCTAACTTCTACTCATTTATCTGTTATCTACCTGCCTATCATGTACCCTACCATCTAACTTTCACTTCGTCTCAACTGTAAACAATACCTACATGCAAAAAAAAAAAAAGTCAAGCTTGGAGAGTTATCTTCTTTACATAATAAATAAACTTTGATAAAGCATTCCTTGCATGGTTTAAACTGTTTAAAGTGTCTTGTCTAATACATATGAAGAGTCCACTGCAAGAATGATGGATGTCATTTGGAATACATTTTGCAGGAGAAGCGATTGAAAGTTTGAAATGCTTAGCGCTCAAAGCTTAACCGTTATTTTCCGATCATTACTGGACAATGACTATCAGTGTTAATGCCATATAACTCTCTATATACATTCTATATGTCTTAAGCTATGCATTGACAGTCTTGGTTCATTTTCGACAAGAAATTGACATCCATCATTCTTGCAGTGGACTCTTCATATGGAACTGAGTATTCTTCACCATAGGCTACTATTTCTCTCTTACAATATGTTTCGCCAAAAACATACTATAATCATGTATTATAACTGTAATCAAAACTTCGGCAGACGAAACGTCGACATCGATGGTAAGGTTGATGAATTAATTTTTTTTTTAATGTTGTTCCTTAAACAGCATTCGAAAATTTCTCCCGCTATCACTAAAAAAAAAAAAATACTAGTGGAAACACTAGTAATGGTTCACGTCGATTATTGTGATTTTCTACTGACTGACCTCAATGTCAACCAGTCGCAAAGATTACAATGTGTTCATAATTCTTGTGTTCGCTTCGTCTGCGAAGTCCGTCGCGCTGACCACATTACCCCCATCCTTCCAAACTCTAAACTGGCTATGGCTTAACGAACGTAGAAATTTTCATTCCCTTGTTCTCCTTTTCCAAGTCCTTCACACCTCTACACCTACCTAGCTTGCCTTCCGTTTCAGTTACCTGTCATCATATCATAATCCCTTCACACGCATGCAAAATAGCCGCATACTAGCCATACCAACACATAACACATCATCGTATTCATCATACACAATCTCGCTCTCGCGCTTGTGGAATACCTTGCCCAGTGACATCAGAGACTGTCGGAATTTAGTAGCGTTCAAAAACAAACTTATTAGGCATTTTCTTACTGCGTAGAGTATTTTAATTTTTACTTAATTAATAAACAATTTTATTTTCTTGACTTTTGCAATAAACTGTCTAGCCTTTATTAATCAGTTAATCTTTTAATAAATTACTTTGATTTTTATTGTATTTGTAAATTTCATATTAATTGTAATTGTAATTATATTCTTAATATTGTAGTTGTAATCCCCTGGTAGAGGGGAAGAGAAGGCCTGATGGCCTTATCTCGCCTTATCTCTACCAGGTTAAATAAATAAACTCGATTACGTAAAATATAATATCTCGACGACAACCACCGTGTGTCAGCAATTCTAGCTCACATCTTCAATGTGGATAACCGATACTCTTAGAATTTGATTGAACTCCACTAAAACAAAAAAAATATATGTAGTATATTAATTCATTTTACTAACTGTTCTTTATCTCGTGCAACTTGATGCTGATAATGAAGAAGTCAAGTTTTCAAGGTCGGGCCGTAGTGTTTATTCGTTCTGCTATCTGATTGCTACAGAGCTTTGTAACCTGCGAAATATTGTATAACGCAGCTTTTTAGAAGCATGTGTCAATACAGTTTCTTTTAGTGAGTTTGGTTGCCAAATGTCTCCTAATTTGGATTAGTCACAAACATTTGGCACTATTAAATTATGATTGCTCTAATGAATCGTTTTAATTCCGACTTAAACTAATATTTCAAAGTTTTAATATACGGATCTTGATACTGTATAAAAGTCGCACAGTAGACATCAACGATACTATGTTCGTAGCCCAGAGTTATTCGTATATTGAATTGTGATAAGCATTTATTTGAATATTATTGTTGGCTAAAATGGATCTGTGGACAGCCAAGATATTGGCATTCTTTGAAGGACAGCCATGCATTGTCACGTAATTTGGCGAATTATGTAGAAGTGTTGTTACAAAATAAAAACTCATTTCGTATGTCTTATAGGCCTACTAGTAGAAAATTTTCACCATAGCCGTCCATCACTCAGTCTCATGTAGGCTATTCTGTCTATACAGCCTTCTCTCCTAAACAAGTTTTCGTTTCTCATTTTGCACAATTGTTGCATATGTGCCTAAGGCCGGTCATTTTATCATTGTACATGTGTTTTTTTTACTACTTAACCATTGTACTGTATTCACAAATGTGTCCGAAGGCGGTAGTGAAATAATTCAGAAGATTATGATTCTGAAGTTGATATGAGGCGTTCCCTAAGAGAAGGGCGAACCCGCCAAATGTACCTATAGAGATAATCGATGTTCAAAGTATTGTACCTGTAAACGAGATAAGGGCGAAGCCGCCAAGGACACGTCTGTAAATAATGATAATTACTTTGTACACTGAAAAACGAATACATTTATTGAAAACTGCAATTAAATGTCCAATTTAATATTCCAATTTAATAGTGATCATAGATGACATAATGAATTCATCAATATTATGGGAATAATTTGAAAACAGTATATTAGAAAAGGCAAAGGGCGTAAAATGAACTCAATAGTTTCAGACATTAATAATAATAATAATAATAATAATAATAATAATAATAATAATAATAATAATAAACACTTAATCTCACTATGATGTGCAATTTCCAAAGTGTCTTAAATTATTAATAAACAAAAATAAGTAGATACCTGTCATGTTATTACCCTTGCTATCAAAAGTGGTCTCACTTGTTCTGGAAAGAAGTGCTAATAATCCATTACATCATCTTCATGAAGATGTTCCTCTGAGACGGTCACTGCTAGTTGCACGTTTTGTTTCCTGTTCACGTCATCCAGAAACGTTCTGTGGCACATAGATAAGGAGAGCTTTCAGATCCTTTACTTTATTAGAAGTGAGCTTTATTGGCGTGACATACCTCTTTAGCAAAACCAGCTGAGAGGGGTCGGCCTGTTCTTAATGCGACATCTGTTCACATCAACACTGGTTACGAGATTAGAAATATAGGCATTCTGGAGGTCATAATCACCAACTCCCAGAAATTACGAAATACAGGTCCATACCTAATGCGTTGAAGCACCCTCAAGTACATGGCAGGCCTATACCGCGAGCTTGCACATGTCGAAATGTTTTCGCACTGAAGTACGATTGACCTTTGTTCCTTTTAATCTTTGCTTGTACGTTTATCCATTTTTTGACATGCTTCTGACGTTTCCTACAATAACCAGATGTGCCTGGTTGATTATCACTGTCACTATTACTCATACTAAGCTATTACAATGTCCATAAATACACGTAATTCCTCACTACGGTTGTACTCGTATGTGTGGTTACAACAACACTGAGACAATGAATGTCGCGCGCCTTCAGGCGGAGTGGCATATTCGCCCTTCTCGTACGGAGTAATATGAATATTATGAACCTTCACAGACTACGCAGTTTCTCCAACCTTACAAACAATGATAATTTCGATGTTGTAAGGGAGAGCCCGTCATCGTCTGTAGATATGTGTCTTAACTATTCGGAGGAGTAAAAAACACAAAATTCGATCCTTGGCGGGCTCGCCCTTCTCTTATGGAACGCCTCGTATCTACTAAAATTTCCGAGGCTCCGCTTAGTCTGCAATTTGATTTTCTCTAACAGTAAGATTACTATTTCGTCTCCTCAGTCTATAGCAGTGGTGGGCAAAATGAACGCAACCCACAAGACAGGATTTAAATGGCAACTGCATACTGTGGGAGGGGTTGCACTCTACAGTGCAGTGACGGATTTACAGACAATTGCACCACTACACTCCTACCTACCATATGTAATTAGAATAGTCATTTCACGTGATATTTAATTAATCTTTTTCAAAGCAATATCTTCGAAATTGGGATTTATATCTGTGCATGCTATTTTCAGTTGCGCAAGGAGATGAGCATCGCTTAAGCAGGATCTGTGGCTGGACTTTATGAATTTCATTTTAGAAAACGGCTGTTCGCACTGGTAGGTTGATGAATATTTACTGTCATTTCCCATAACTATGGCCCACGATACAACCATTCAAAGATCATAATAGAAGTAACATAGACCGTTCGTAGATAGCTGCAATGACTTGAATTTAAACTACAGTATACAGTAAAAATATAGATAAACGAGGTACTACGTTATGGAGTACAAAATTTGAATAGTTGTATCGTGAACAGTAGTTATGTTCCAGGACCATAGTTATGGGAAATGACGGTACTCATTATTTTTAAGCAAACTGTCTAAGCAGTGAATATGTAGTACTGGAAATCTTTTAAAAAATTTTAGCCCCCAGTAGACCTTCACATTCTGCTTTCAAGAAGCCATCATTCTGCAAATCCAGTACGTCTAACTGCAATTCTGGGATAACATTTTCAATTTAAAGATGAAAAGGAGTGGCAAAAATATTGAAATCTTTCTCCATCCTTTGAAAATCACTGAATCTGCGTTCTTTGAACTCGTATAACAGGTGATCTATTTTAAGAATGTATATTTAAGTCCGCGTCCTGAATATTTGTAACTAATCCTAAACATGAGAAATGAAAGAACCGCCTTTCTTGTAAGTATGATATCCTCTCGATTCATATGATTCTGCGAAAGACATTGTATCACTAATGAAGCTCCGAAGTACAGCAGTACAGTATAATCCACCACGTACACGCGCAATATTTTCATGGAGTGGGGGAAGGGGAAGGTAGGGGATAAGTTTGATGCTTCGCTGAGGTCTGACGTCACTGCGGCAATGCCGCAGGAATGCCCATCATTGGTCTATAGTGACTATAGTCAACCAAGTAACAAGGCATTAAATTACTGTAATCGAGCCTAACTATATAATTTCAAGTTGTCTTTGCCTCTCCTGAAGTCTGAAGCCTGAAGAGTGATTTAAACTATGGGAAACAGTTGAATTCGTTCTATCATCATAAGATTAGGAATCATTCTGTAAGATATTAGCTGCCATAATATAGAATTCGCTGTCTTAATTGAAATATGCCCACAAATTTAAATTACAGATTATGGAGCATTTGATATAGTAAAGGAAAATGTCTTGCATTTTGCTCAACATAAGAAACGGTCACCGAAAGGAAAGAACAAGCCTATAAGAAACTATAGTTAGATTAACCCGATGTTACAGGTGTGAAACGAGAAAGAAGGATGAAAAAGGACAGAGATTGAGATTTGTTAATGATATCTGTAAACTTTATAACGGCATTAAGGTCACAATTTTATTGAATTTTATAACGAACCGAATATTTGATCGGAATGATTGAGAGATTTATCTCAAATAATTTTCAGCAAACACTATATGATAAGTGAACAGTAAGAAAACTAAGATAGAGAAGTGAGGAGAATATAGGAGAAGGTGTGAATTGTTTACTATTCATTAGATCCTGGAAAACAAGGCTAGAGATGTGATGTGGAGGAATGGAGACAAGGGTAAGAGGAGACCAAAGCTCGATCAATTTTATGGGCTTCAGCATCTTAGCAACAGCTGTTCTAATGAGAGGGATTTCTTAAACATACAGTAAAAGATAAAATACATTAAAATTGAAGAAAATGTATAACAGTTGTATGAACACTATGTCTGTGGAGATTATTTATCATACATGTTTCGGGGATTGCATCCCCATCATCAGTGATGTCAAGAGAGAGCGATTCCAGATGTTTGATCTATACTCCTGCGCGACAAGATGTGAACATCACTGATGATGGGGATGCAATCCCCGAAACATGTATGATAAATAAAGAAGTTCCATAGACATAGTGTTCATATAACTGTTATGTATTTCCTTCAATTTTAATGAACACTGTTATAATATTGATCAAAATCATGTATTTTATCATTATACAGTAAAAGAAATGCAAAACAAAATATCTTATAGACTGCGGAGAGTTAGGATTATATATGTTCGTGGTTGATTCATATTTCGTCTTGTAATAAATCGATAGTATTTAGTTAAAAGGGCTTAACCCTCATTAAAATGACTTTTTTGCTGTAATTAGTATGGATTAAAATTTAATTACAAAATTTTAAGGTATGTTTTTGAAAATTATGTTTACATTCCTTCATATAGGCTAAGGTGACTAATAATATCAGTAATATGTTAAAATTTAATTTTTGTTGTTTCTGTTTTTTTTTTTGATAAGCCCTTATACCTAAATACCATCGAAGTAATTACATTAATATCAACCTAACCTAAGGTATCAGCTATCTCTTATTAGGATGGTTCCATATTTTTGTCTCGACCCGTGTATTATTTCATTTGGAACTCTCGTGTAATAAAAAGACAGGAAGAAAATCGTTACATCTGACTTTGGATAATTAGCAGTTTATATAATTTTGGTATGAGCTCTTCAAATGATATCAGGTTGTCTTTCTAGTAAAAACGATTAATACATGCTTTTCTAGGATGAATCAATTGGTGTTAAAGAGAAAGAATCTGTAAAGGTGAACAGAGAGATGCCAAAAACGTTTACACCATTGAAATATTTTTGCATCATTATAGTAGACTATTTTGTTGTTCGAATTATGAAAAAGTAAAAGAAACGCCAGATCTATAAAGTGATTGCAGCGTTTGTGCAGCCCTGTTGTTTCTTATTTATTTTTAAGTAAAAGGGAGTCTTGAACTTCGCGTCATTAAAGAGGACCTCGCTGTGTTCGAAGAAAGACACCCACGACACAGCTGAATGCCGTCAGATCACTTTTCACGCGCAAACTTGCGAGGGTGCGTGGGTTTCTTACCGACGCCACTAAATAAAGACGCCGCCCACACACCGGCGAACTTTGCGATAAATATAGGTTCTGCGTGACTCAGCGAGCATCCACGGTGACATATGGAACCATTCGATTCAGCGATTGAATTCATAAGTTACTTGAATATTCAATTATCTTTTGAGTGTCTCGATTCGTCAGTAATTACTTTAGCAGTCTACACAGTGTTGTTACATTCTATTCAGTAAATTAACTCATGATTAGAGCCCGGATGTTTAGGCATTTATTTTGGTTAAAATAGGCAGGCATATAGGCACTAAAATAGTAAAAATAGGCAGTGAAATAGGTATTGATTATTCATAAAAAAGACAAAAGATAGACAAATGCTTAATAAACTATCCCATACGGTACTCACTTTCCTTGGTTACATGTCACAACAAGATCCTTTTTTAAGTCGTCAACTGTCATAGTATCAGAGAGAACGTTTTTTCATGCTGGAAAAAGATCTTTCTACTTATACTGAAGTGATTGGAGCAAACTTAAAACAACTTATTTCAAAAGGACCTATTTTCTTTCAGAGATCGGGTAAAATCGACTGTGTATTGTCTCAAAAAGAGGGGTGTGAGAAGGGATTAGAGACTTCAAAGTACGCGTGACTTGTGCATGCAAGCGACAACAGTAACGGGACCAGGAGACTTGTTTTGAATACTTCCCTCATCTCCTTTCTTTCGCTGGTAAACCACGAAGTGACCTGAGCACTGAGGATTATACTGTTCAAACATCTTTGTTAAGTGACATGAAAGATGGGATCGGTAGGGGAGAAAAGTTTACGACTTCTTGGAAACATATGTATTGCTGGAGAATAAGATTCTGAGCAAATATTTGTGTGCGGTGAATATATTATATTTTTAATTTGTACAACCGTTATTTTTTGTTTTTTGATCTAATTTATGTGCGGCTTATTTTAAATGCATTAAAAATATAGAAAATGATATTATTGAATATTATACAATAACGACGTAAAGAGGCTGAAAAAAGGCATTTAACCTTAAAATAGAGGAAAAAGGCGAAATAAAAGTTGGGCCTATCGTCCCCAAATGTGCGGAAACGTGTTTATCTCTAATAGGTCTTTCATACATACACTCAGTTTAAAAAAAGGCATTTTGCCTAACATCCGGGCTCTACTCATGATTTACTTGAATCCGACACCAATTACGTATGAATATCTCCAATAAATTATCAGGGTCTTTTACCTTTATACAGAGAAAGGACCCCAAGGCTTGCACCACAGCTTAGGGCCCAATTATCAGATACCGTATTTAAATTTGTCAGTATGTAGTTACTGTTAGTTCATCAGCATAATATGTTGTAACTCATTATGAGTTACTGGAATACGTGTCGATGTCTCGATGGCTGTAATGCCATAACCTCATAACAAGATGTCAGAAAAAATATTTTGTACTAGTATTATACGTAAAGTTGTTACAGTGTGTGAAGGAGGAATAGTAAATAGTTTCTATGTTGTGCTATTGATAATTTAGAGTCAAAAGTTCATATAAATGTGTGTCGTATCGTCGGTGGATGTGGAGATACAGCTGTTTGAATCTGGCCAAGTGCGCAATACACATGTTCGATAATCACTTTATTAGACTCCGTTGTGTTATCATTTATGTACAGCTTCTGCAAAACTCATTTCGACTATTATTCCAGAAGGTTTTATTGGCATGTTCTTTCAGCACGACAGATCTCATGTTCATTATAGCTGCAAGATGACACAGTATCTAAATCTCCCTTTCCTTTGCCGATGGGTGGGCTGCGGTGGTCCCAATCATTGGCTGTCAAAGTCTTTAGAGCTTATATTTTGGTTTCTGGTGATGGATCAAAAGCTAAATATAAAAAGAAGAGGTAAACATAAGACCTAATTGCTCGTATTATTTATAGTGTTTTCTTCATAAAGAAACGTCAAGAATACCTCAGAAGAACAACACTTATTATTGCCATTAGACTTGCAAAGTGCATTGAGACTGGTGGAGGAATTTTCGAACAAGTATTATAAACTGTTAATTATTTGTTCTTTGGTTAAATACTCGTAAATGCACACAATAATAGCTTTACCGCACTTTAATACTTCTCGTAACAGTTCTTTACACGTCTGATTCGTGTCTCTATCGGCTATTTGGACACATTTTTATGTGAACATTTTACTCAGAATTATCGATACTACAACATACGAAAACATTCACTATTGCTCTTACAACATCCTGTATAAACACCTGCGGAACTCGTATAAGTGCCATATTTATCTCGTAATTTCCTTTCTTTTTCAGAAAATAGAAGCCGGAAAGAGGGGGCGGAGGAATTACACGATAAGAACACAATATCGGGGAAAATAGTTATGAATAACAAAAAAATTAATGTACTAAAATATATATACCGGATGTTTCAGACCACCCGTATCAGCCTTTTTTTTTCTCGAAAACTATTTGATATTTTTGTTGATAAAAAGAATTCGATAACCAAAACCTATTTAAAGGATCGATTGGTGGTAGTACCATTTCTCGAAACAAACCGAAAGTAGGAGTACCTGTGGTCAACTTCGAAATTTCAAATCAGAACATAGGTCATTGAAAGTACCATTGGAAATTACTTTTAAAAAGAAACAACTTTTAGTGAAACTTTTTTTCTGTCCTCGTTCTTAATTTTATTTATGTAGCCTATGTTTTTCTTGATTTAAGATATTATTTTATTTATTTTTGCACCTTTGTATCTTCTGTTTGTGTATTGTGCTGAACCATAATTGGTATCTGGCTTTTGTTCAGCACATAAATCTTAAGAAATAAATAAATTTATTATTATTATTATTATTATTATTATTATTATTATTATTATTATTATTATTTTGTTCGCGGCTCCCCCTAACTGCCATTGAGAATCACTGGTCTAGGCCACACAACCGCCGGAGGAATGCTTTTATGATTACTGTAGTATAATAATAAACGTAAAAACGAGATATTACCTATAGATCATACCAGACAAGAAAAAATATAGGTCTATATGCTAGGAATCTATCTTCTAGATCGAAATTTTTCCTCTAACTACTATTTTCGCATTTACTACTTCTGATAAATTGTTTAAACTTGAACTCCTCTTCCCTTCCACCTTTCCTTCACGACTATTCGACCCCCTCAGATTACTGTTTCTTCCTCCAACCCAACCACCGTGCAAAATGTGGAGAAGGAGGGTGGTCATTCCGAACCAACGAGCACAGAATGCTCTGTGCTCGTTGTTCCGAACATCGTCTCGGATAACTGACTATACTTGTTTTTTTGAAAGATGGGACATGACAGCGTTGCGATCGGAAAAACAACTGAATGTCACGTAGCGTGGTAGGCCTGTTGCTATGGTAACAACGGTTGAGTTGGACATTCTCACGTGGCGAGTGCTTAATAGCTCTCTTGGCGACATTTATTGTGCACACAATGTTAGCATTGGTACGTTTCATGTTTGATTCTCTGTCGATTTTTGTATTGTTTTCTTACATTCGCGTCAATTGTCAATTAATGTTTTAACGTCAGTTATCTTAACATCAATTGCTAGCTTCCATCAGCTGGCAGCATGGTAGTCCATATTGGCAACGTAGTACTATAGTTCCAAGCTCGGCCGCTTAATTGTCATGTCCCATCTTCCAAAAAAAACAAATATAGGCACTGTGTAGTTCTTTGTCTGTGGGATCGTCTGCTCTGTCTCCTGTTTTCCGTAGAATGCTTTCCATGTTGAAGATAAGAATTCAGTGTTGAGTACATATCGGAACATTATATCGTTGAACACTACAGGCAACCTGTTTCTTAAGCTTTAACTCCAATAATTACATCGTTCTTTCGATGAACTTACCTCGTGCTCGGTTCAACTTCTGGATATTGACCTCAACATACCGTATTTACATTAGCATGAACTTCCTATCCGCAATGTCATCATTTTGCTGCGAATATGACGGTCCTTAATTACTGATCATATCTAGGAGCGTCGGTAGAATTTAAATTTTGGAATGCTTAGGAATCGACCTCCCGCATTTTAACGGAAATATTCACTATTATAATAAAAGTGAAAATGTTTTCAAAGTAACATTCGTTCATTTGAAAACTTGCGTATTATTGAGACTTATTTACTTCTAAATGTTTGTTATTATTTCACTTACACGAAATTTAGCGCTGCTTAGGTTAGGCCTAATAAGTATGAATACTATAATTATCGCACGTCTGTCAATATTGGGGGAGGGAGGGTTCTCATGCTCCTACAAATGGGATCTGGTGAAGTCACGGGCTGCTGTACAAATTGTAAACGTACAGTAGTGTAAACTATTGTTTATAAATGCCAAAATTGATGAGGGTACGGGACGCAGTCAGTACTGTTATGTGATACCGTTGTTTTTAGAAAAATCAACATGATAAGTATGTTTATAACCGTCATTTGTGTGTTTATGGATTTGTAACGTGCAAAAATGCTATTAACAGTGACTGTTGTGATTTGCGACTGATATGTGATGTGATAGACGATAAATCCTACGGAGGCAGAACACCGTGACGGACTATTTGCTCATTCAGTGATTTTCTAGCTCACCCTTGTGGAAAAATGTCGTACTTGTCTTCCTATTTACTATGCAATTCGTGATACGTAAACTTGACTTTTTTTACTTTGAATGTTACATCTTTACTACGTCATACTACTTTTGACCAATAAAACGGTACGAAAGGACGTCTTTTAACCAATCATGGCTGCTTATCGCACAATTTTATCACTTTCATAGCATTTGTTCGAATTCAGAAATGCATATAGAGTGTTAGTTGGGAGACCTTTGGGAAGGCCGAGACATAGATGGGAGGATAATATTAAAATGGATTTTTAGGGAGGTGGGATATGATGGTAGGGAATGGATTAATCTTGGACAGGATAGGGACCGATGGCGGGCTTATGTGAGGGCGGCAATGAACCTTCGGGTTCCTTAAAAGTCATTTGTAAGTAAGTAAGCATTTGTTTGTTTTTATCACTTCCCTAGCACTTGTTTCTTTGTTTGCCAACATTTCAAACTGCAAATTCTTTACTGTACTATAAAACATGCTTTGGGATCGTCATTTGTTTCCCGCATAGATAGTGGACTGAAAATGACGACTCCGTTCAAACGTTTTGGTGAAGGGAACATTAGTGAAATAGAATTGAAGTGAATTAATATCTATTTTATTGTATTAGAGTACTTTATGTCTTCTAATCTTTATATACTTTCTTCTGTTTTTATCACGTCGTACCATTTGTTTTTTTGTTTGCCAACTTTTCAAACTGAAAATTCTTTACGGTACTCTAAAACATGCTTTGCGATCGTCATTTATTTACCGCATTGACAGTCAACTGAAAATGGCGGCTCCGTTCAAACGTTTTGGTGAAGCTAACACTAGTGAAATAGAATTTTAGTAAGAATTAATATTTTATTATATTAGAGTACTTTATTTCTTCTAATCTTTATATACTTTCTTGTAATCGTGTAATAATCAATTAAATCAGAGTCGAATTTTTATTTTCTCTAGATGAATCAAAACCTCTAGTGAGATTAATGTTGATAATATTACCGTCAAAAGGTTTTGAAACTTTTTTTCCGCCTGGTTCTGATTGGTATGGGTTTTTATGCTTTCTCTACCTACTGGGTTACAGTTGTTAGGAGTAGCCAGACATAACGGGCTCAGTAGAGTATCTCACAGGTCGTACACTGGCGTTCAAAGATACAGTTGTGAACAAATTTGTAGACTAAATTAATTATATGTGCAAGGAAGCTGTATTTATCGGTAGAAATAATGAACAAAAATGTATTTTACACAGATATAATGAACAGAAAATTGAGTTTTGAGGTTACTAATATTTTGTAAACATTCCCTTATTCTTTATTAACACGTTGAATTTGTCAGGGATGCTGGAAACCAAAGTTTGACACTTTCTTTGAATATCAGCATCATTTAGCTAGATATCAGACAGTGCTTAAATGAGTCTGTGTTCACTTTCTTCTTCAGTATATATCACAGATTTTCAATTTCGTTCATGTCCGGTCTTCTTGTAGGCCATGGGAGAATACCTTCTGTAGTATATAATTAAAACACCAGTAGTACCCACATAGCCAGAAAAAATATACTTAACCATTGGAAAAATATACCAGAAGATATAAACAATCATATTTACAACAAGAGAGACTCTGTGAATTATACTGATAGTTGATATGATGAATTATATTGTTTCCAAGAAAAGTTTTAGTCTAATAATTTGTCCCCGTCTGTACTTTACCCCTGCTATTAGTGATTGATAATTTGTTCGTATAAGTGGGACTTCAGTAGTTATTACTTCTACAAATAATGGCGAAGATAATAGTGTCGACAACAGTATGTAAATATACCCGCATTATAGAATTCAAAATTTAATCTCACACTGTTTATTGTAAAAGAAAAAAACAGGTTTAGCGTGAAACTGCTGATATTGTCAATTATGAGAATTACTTATACTTGATCTACTTCTCAATTTCGGATTTTGAAATAGTAAGAACATTTGAGCGTCGAACTGGCTGAAATTATGAAATTATAAGTAACGTTTTGTAATCATAAGAGAACGGAGGAGACAGTTAGACCTACATAATTGACGAATTGCAATTAGTTATCGCCAGGTATCACCAGAGTATGTTCTGTAGGTTATGACTAGAATCCTGTGTTTGGTTACTTTGAATACAAGTTAGGTGTACGTCGATCATACTAGCTTCGTACAACAGTTCACGCTGCAGTGAACCAAGCAGTCTCCTCGCACGGTCCGGTACTGTGTGTTTACATCTGTTTGTTCCTGTACCTGTGTATGTAAGTCGGTGAACAACAGAATTATACTCGTGTAAAAATATCACTTTGATTTAATAACAACAATAACGGATATAGTGAACCTCTGCGGACTTGCATATTTCGTCTACTATATCCGAAGTGACTCTCCCCTAAACTTAAATGGTAGAAATTAATGAAATTGTGAACAAGAAAATAAAATATTTCATTTTTGTGGAATGGATTACACTGTGTACTGTTACTCACAGTTGATTAACTTAAACTATGCTGTCGACCCGCGTCCGCTTGCGAAAGACCACGTTCAGTGTCACTCATAATATTTGCCATATTTTCCAAAGAAAACATTTTACGCTTCGACATTTTTATACAGTACATTCACAGTTGGAACACTAGATCAGGTGGAAATGACAAAAGCTGTTATGGTGTGACTGCGTACTGAACCTTGGAATTTCCCGGGTCACTTAATGGAAACTGAGAGAGGATTGATGGAATTTGAAAGCTATCGAAATCTTACCTTCATTTATGCTCTGGACATAATGTCCGTCCCCTTTTATTAAAAGAAGGCAATTTCATTTTCCGTTGTTTTGATGCTATCAGTCATAATGGAAATGTTTCTGAGAACAAAAAGTAACCCTTTGACGGTGGAGTATTAGAAATAACAGTAGAGTAGAGTACCTGAGAACAGAATGTCAACCCTTTGATGGTGGAGTGATGCAAGGTCGTCACGCGTTGCCTGGATTTACAGTACAGCTCATTGTCTAGGAATCACTAATTCTAACTTTGTCCTTTGACTAAAGGAGTAAGAAACTTAGAATGTTGTTCTCAACACATTCTTTCAATTTTATACAAGAAGGTCTGGCTTCAAATAAGAATTTATCAGGATACAAGGTTCACTATAACCGAAGCGAGGGTTCACTATAAACGGAAATATTAATGTACTTTTTAATGTATGCGTGTCGGGACCAACGATTTAGGTTCACTATAGCCCAATGTTCACTATAACCGAGTTCACTATTTCCAGAGTTGACTGATTTATTTCAAGGCGGCTTATATGCAATAAAAGATTATTTTTTTTTACTACGACTAGACTAAAATTAAAATTTTTCAGGAGCTACCACATTTTGTCCAATGTAAAAACCATTCGAGCGAAGATAAAGATACATTTACTGAAATATATATTAAATAATATTAAAATCTATGCAGTGTAAACACTCGCTCTCAGAGACGCTCTGAAGTAACGTCGGACAGTATCTTGAGATGCGCAACAAATATAACGATATTAATTTTAAAAAAATCGAATTTCTTCCTACATCCGCTTGTGTTAATATTATGTATTAGTGGTAGTGACATAATTAAAGTCTTAAAAAATATTTAACTTATTTCAGGCGCCACATAAATCTTTTTAGTCGCCATGGCTATCTAGCGACCGGAATTTGTCTATTGAAGCACTCATTTCCAACCGCCTAGCTTTGTTTTGTTTTCGTATGTTCAATGAACAGCAGACTTGAGCTAGTAGCGTTGTATGCCGTCAAGTATAGTCCATACATACCTACACTGTTGCTTGGAGGCTATAGGTAACCAAACGCAAGACTGTAGTTATGACATTTAATACTGATTATAATTGTAAAGTGTCTTCTGAAATATTTTCTATATAAGAAAAGATAAGTACCATATTTCAATGTCAATCTCATGGTCCATTTATTTCTTTCGATTTATTTATCATGATCTGATCTGCAGGAGATCAGGAAGGCGTGGAGGGGGGGAGGTTATGGCTGCGAAATCGGTTCATGTCCTAAGTTGATGAGATAAGATGTATCGCCCCTCTTTGATATGCCCACAATGCACTCTTAAGGTGATTTCGTTATGTAACTAGTCTTAACGACAGAATAATTAAGATGCATACGACATAGTCTACTGCACTTTTTTTTAAAACCATCAACCCTTTCTTACTCATTGCAGCTTTTTTGCGTCAATAGTAATTCTGTGAAAAATATGTATATACTATACATATGAATAAAATGTATTGGAGTGTATGTTATGGAAGCCACCTGCGTAACTCAGTTGGCTGAGGCGCTTGCCTACCGATCCGGAGTTGTGCTCGGGTGTGGGTTTGCTTCCCCCTTGGGCTGATTACCTGATTGTTTTTTTTTCTCGAAGTTTTCCTCGACTTTAAGGCAAATGTCAGTTAATCTATGGCAAATCGTCGGCCTCATCTCGCCAAATACCATCTCGCTATCACCATTCCCTTCGACGCTAAATAACCGAATAGGCCTAGTTGGTACAGCGTCGTTAAATAACCAACTAAAAAAAGTGTTATAAATAAATAATGTCATTTTATGTTCGTTTCCACTCCATTATTTTATGTAGCTGTTTAAATGTTTTAGAGGTACAGAAATGTTTATTTTCAGGATTGCTAGAGATAAATACTGATATCTGATAACAGACGAGTGTTTGATAATAGTGCCACCTATTCTGAACTGCCGGGACTATTTCAGAGTTTGTCCATTTGTTATATTCTTTGTTATGACCTATTCCGTGATTAGAAAGTTCCAGTACACGGTCAGAAAATTCTAGGTCAGATATCTTCGAACGCCATTGTACCTCTTTGCCATGATGATGGAACCTGTATGTAGTTCCGAAAAGTTAACTTCCAGAACACAGTGGAATACCCAAAAGTGTGTTTATTAATTTCGCGAAAACGAATGCAGAGAAACGAATTTATTGCAGTATCCGTTATTTTAGCAACAAATTGTTTTACTCTTTTTCAAGTTAACGAAGTTCTGTGTTTAAGTCTGTGTTACATTTCTTTTAATACCGGCAATTTGCCAAAGAAAAATCGTTTTACATTTTGCTACTCTGATAGAAAATCAAAAGAAATTTGAAAGAATTGAATGAAAAAAACTTCTGAGCATAACCATTATGCTAGATATAATAAACAGCAATACGATGTGTTGCAATAATCAACATTATTATACTTCATATAAAAATATTGGAATCGAAAAACACTTTCAGCTTGCAAAAAAAAAAAAGTTTTTTTTTTTATTGTACAACTTAGGATGCGCATCCTTAACATTTCAATATAATTACCAGTCAGCATGTTTACTCATGTATTAACCTATATAAGGGCAATGTATTTTCATGCCAATTATTTGTTATAATGAAAAAATTTTCTCTGATTGAGGTTCTGGCTGATGTGTACATCTGCGTATTATTAGGCAGTACTTCTCACTTGGTATGAGTCAGAGGAAGAACTTAATTGTTTGTATGCATCTGAAGTCTGATTAGTGTAATAGCTAATCGGCGATGTATGCAATGGAGGGGGAAAGGAATTGGCCACCCTACTCCATTATCTACTGGCCTAGTTGCCTAAGTAGTGCCTTCTTGATATCACTTGTGAGGTTCAGACCTTCTTAGGACAGTTGACTAAACAACAATGAAAAAATATTCCATCCAGTGAAATGCATAGCCTACTACTAGCTCACGTTGGACCTTCCTAGACAAACATAAATAATTTTTGTCAACGTCTGAATAATCATTAATTTAACAGGCATGGTTTCCGTGGTAATGCGAATTGCAAATGAACTGCATATGGCAGTGGAGTTGTAATAGATTTTATAATGTCTTAGTGAATGATTGCTATGATTACGCGTGTACAATAGTGAATGTATAGAACAATAAAGAAGGGAAAATGGAAGGTTTAAGTTCATAACGACTAATACCTGGTTTGCAGAATGGCAATAATTATTATGAATGAACAGTTATAGCATGTTCAATGCAGGGCATGCAGCCATGTTTCCTGTGTGTGGTCTCTACGGAAACAACGTGAAGCACGCCTCATTGTTGTCGCCTCCGTCCATGCTGAGCGCTGCATGACCGTGTTTTGGCACAAGCTTCGCTTGATGAACACTAGGGCGGCGTATGCTGTACCATTTCCCGCTTGCGACGACACTCGTTCAACAGTCTGATTCTCCCTCCCCTCCCTCCGTTGCCCGCCCTTCACTTTAGGACGATCTCAATATGGCTTCCGCGCAAGTAAGAGTGTAAAGTGACAGAAAATGGTGGAAGCTTAGTTTTACAAGGCAAGTGTGTGAAATTATTCATTTTGGTTATTTGATAACGTCCAGTTGACGTCGCCCGAGGTATGACAGTTGTTTTGTGTGTATTATCGTAAACAGAATTATGATGTCTGTTTCTTAATTCAAGGAAAAGATCGTTGAGTCATTTAGCTGCCTTGAAAAAAAAAAGACTTAAACTACAAAAAGTTAACAAAAAATGAAAGTCGAAAAAAGTGAGGTGAACATCGTGTGTATGGCGATTTGAATGTTGTGGCTATTTCGAGTTCAATAAGAAACAAGTGAAAATCTGGTGTTCGACAATCTCTGTACGATTTTTGTGTTGGAAAGAATCTAAGCAGAATGATTTTAGTTGTGCATTGCTAAAAAAAATCTTTTTGATTTTACCTTTTCGCGAGACAGACTGGTCTTGCATCTTATTATGCGTGTGTTGATGTGTTGTAAGTCTCCTCGAAATTAATTGGCGGATAAGTGAGCAGTTTTCTGGCCACTACAGCTCTCAAGTGATCATATCAAATTTTTAAGCGTGTGTGTGTATGTGTGTGTGTGCGTAAAGAGGGAGTTAATCGGCAGGTCGCGTGCAAGGTGACAACAAGTGGTTGGTTTATATTGTTTGCATAGGATTTAATTAGGACAGGATTTCTTCTTCACTACCCAGCAATTATGGATAATGTCGCGTGCTGGTATTTTTTTACCCCGACTTGGGTAATAATCATGGTGGGGTCTGGTACCAGCCGATGAAGAAACCACGGTAAGGTATAGCAAACAGAAATTAGTTGCATATCTTGGATTTTGCCTTTACACATTTTAGTTTGTAGATAATGGCGCGGACTTTGTTCAGGTCTTGGGACACACGTGATTCAAGCATCGGCAGCCACTTAGTCGATCCCTTACTCAATAAATACTAACCACATTACATCTAACTAGAAAGTAATGTAGTATTGGGATTATTGTAATTTAATTCGACCATATTTGCTGCATGCTGCTTGTGAGGATTTGGTGTCGTGTGACGATTATTTTATTCTTCAAATCTTCCATTTGCATTACATTTCCTGGGTATATTAGTATTGGACGGAATAATCTTGCTTCACGATTCCGTTGTTATTTCCCATTTGAGTATTTCACTGCGTATGCATTAAATAGTTGCAATTTGTCGTGCTGATCACCACCACCATCTTCACGAAATTCAGTTGGCATAAGTCACCTGTCATATATTGCACCATTTAACTGTAATATTCTCAAAAACTTCAAATTATTTAACACGTGTTTGTCGTAATGTACTTATTTAAATTACTGGTGAGGAGAGGGGGTTATTAACTGCTAGCTGTAAATTTCACGTAGAACATAATATCTTATTATTAATGGTCTAGGCCTATAATTTATTTCTGTTATGTCAGTGTTCGTATCTACTGAAATGTTCAGTAGCTTTAGGCCTAAGGGTTCAGATTTCAGACACCTTTAAAGGCATTTTTCAAGATTGATAATTGTAGGCTACTAGGCCTATAGGCTATATTGGAATGCGATTTTATCCTATTAATGAGATATGTCTGATACGGCCTAGATTAGGCCTACATTTTTTCTAAATTTTATTACTTTGTAAATTAGCCTTAGTATTTTACAGTATATTATTATTATTATTATTATTATTATTATTATTATTATTATTATTATTATTATTATTATTATTATTATTATTATTGGCGTTTCTGAGAAACGAAAAATGTTCACAGATATAATTCGTAAATATCAATGTAAGATGTTACTTTAAAAGGTAACCGAAATACGATAAGATATTTGGTCCTAAGTAGCAATAATAAATTAAACTTGTAGGTGTGAGAAAAAATTATTTCAAAATTTTAAAGCTTAAGCATATAATGGAGACCGAAGGGATTACGAGAATATACTATAAATAGAAGAAATATTGAGCGGATCCTAAGATTTTAATTGTATGAATTCAGTTGAATTAAATAACCATTTCTCTGAAACGAAATGTTTAACTCGAATGCTGTGGTCTTTAGTTTGTACGGCGATGTGTTTCTTTCTGTGATTGTTACAGGGTATGGTTCCATACATCTTTGAATGATAATAATTTCACTACACCGTGGGAAATGGCTATGATATGAGACTAAAGATGTCGTTCTAAAATTTTGCGTTGTATAATGTTACATGTTTAGGATTTTCTAAAATTATGATGTGACTGTTAATGGCAGACATTTGTTTATATTCAATATCTACTTCGTATTCTCAGCTCGTGACCAGTAATTTACGGTCTAGAACCTGTTATTCCATGTTCTCTAAGAATGGGACCCTTTCAAGAAGGTACTCACCTCGGACCAGTGATAGCTAGTGCAGTATTTCTACCTGAGGAGTGTTTCAGGAAATAGAGCCATACACTACACATTCCTCCGACAGATGCCAACGTGCTCCATTTAAACGGTGTATGATGAATTGTGTACCGGTAGTTACATTCTAACCTGCTTGATGGCAAAACTACCATTAATGTCCATTACTACGACAGCCGATAGTATTTTGATACTGTTGTAAAATAGAGACTTTTAATTCCGCTGGTGCGACAGCGTGTGTAAAATAGCTATAAGTTAATTCCTTACCGGTATTAACTTTTTATCTTTATTGTAAAATTCTTATGTTGCTATTGAGACTAATTCTAATTATTCAGAATATAAAGTGTTACCATCATTCTATTTTAATGTTAAAAGACCTTATTTAAACATTATTTGTTCTTTATTTTTAAAATATTGGTATTAAAGAATATTTAACTCTTTGTTATATAAAAGAGGCCTATTCCAGATTTCAGCAGTTTTCATGTTTGTTATCATAAACTTGGTTGTAACGTAGAACTTTTATTCAGAATTAATTTCTTATTTACTTAATAACTGGATATCATTAATACTGTAAAAAATATACATTTTTCTTAGAGTATGAAATGTTCCAGAATTTTATTGATATTTTGTTACCCATTCTGTCTTAAAAGCTTGTGTCTTGTCAAAGCAGCATTTATTTATATTTAGATTTCTTAAAGTATCTTGTTTGATGATGTACGAATGTAATTCAGACGTCGCATACTTAACGTGCGTTACTTTCAACGACCCGTGTACGAGTATTAATGTTTGAAAATAATTTAGACACAGTTTATTTGCATTTGTTCTTACCGTTCAAAATACTATGGACAGTCACTTGTTTTCGTGGTCATTACTCATTAGCGTAGTAGCTGTGATATAATTGGTCGAAAATGATGTTATTTAGGTTTATTTTTATGCCTGCTATTATAACAACTTATCGAGTTTGTGTTATTTTATAAATCAGATTTCTCTTGTTATGTACGTTAGTACGTATGAAACCGATACTGCAGTTTCCGTAGGGAAGAAGGATTCGGTGTATCTTTTTTTCCCCCACGGACTTGGTTAAATTGCGAAGTAGGAAGAGAGAGATAGAGAAGGATACAGCCATGCCGTGCCGATGTGACGTATTCAATCTTGACGTTGCAGTGTTGTCAAAGTTCACCGGAATACTACGTAATCAGCAGGCAGAAGCGACTAGCTTGTGCCACTGCCGGGACATTGGCTATTTTCAGTTACTGCCGCTACGGACACTAACAAAATAACGCTTCTCTTGCCAAAGTATTGTCCCTCCCCCTACCCATCACACATTTTAACTTGTCGTTTTTAATGTGTCTCGCACTTGGTATTGTTGGTAAACTTTCTTTCTCATTTAATTATTTGTCACGCTCTGATCGTTTCCTAGGCGTTGAGAAGCGGAAAGTTTTGTCTTTTGAAAGCGTTTTCACTTGTATTAAGTTAATACAATAATAATATGCGCACATTTTTCGAAGGAGAATACAGTTTGACTTATTGATCCTAAATGTGTTGCTGCTACTACTACTACTACTACTACTACTACTACTACTACTACTACTACTACTACTACTAATAACAATAATAATAATAATAATAATAATAATAATAATAATAATAATAATAATAATAATAATTAGTGACTAAGTTACTACTACAAAATATATACAGAACGTGTAGCCTAGGCCTAATAACTGTGTAGTTGATGCGTTTCATGTAATTAAGGTTGCCAACTTTTTTTTTTTAAGAAAATACGGGAGACTAAGGAATCGACAAAATTTCACATAGAAAATTGACAAATTATTCGGTTCAGTTATTAAGAAGCAGCTTTATTCTACACTTCGGCAGCTTGGCTTAAATTAAGAGTATTTTAGGCAGATTTTGTCTCGCGTGATAGATGAATTAGATTACAGTTTGCAGCTCTGATTTGATTAGATATGTGTAGTGCTCTTGTTTCGAACATCTGTCCAATTATTGTTCATGAAATGAAACATCCTCTTTGTATGAGCATTACTGCTTGGTAAACTTTGAATAAAACTCGTAAATTTTTCCAAATTTATAACATTACAATGGTTTGATATATTCTGTATTAATTTATAAATCTTCTCACCATTCGTGAGCTACCACAAGGGACAAAGCGTACTTAACCATATAAATGTTCACAAGTTCATGGAACCATTGATTTTGTTTTAACAATGAAACACCTACAAGTACATAGCTGCAAATACATTTTGAGATTAGTGTAAATATACCTAGTTTTAGAGAGGTAAATGTTACAGGTGAACACTAAAACCCATGTGTGGCAAGCATTACCGTCTAAAAAGGCTGCACATTTTAATGCCTGTCTTGAACAAAAAAGTCATCATATAAATCATCATTCACGGCAAAATCAAATGTTTAGAATAACAATGTTTATATTATGCAAAAATAAGGGAGAAAAATGCTCGAAGATAAGGATAATACAGGAGCCGGGAGTCTGTTAAAAATTAGGGGTAAATACGTGAGATCCCGGGAAATATAGCCTAAAATGTAGTCCCCCAAAGCTGCTTTATTCACAAGTTATATAAAGGTGCGTCAGAAAGAACGGATGGATTTCAAACTATCGATACGCAACGAGGAGAGAGATATAGTGAGGGGGACCACGACTGTTGGGTCAGCCATAGAATGCAGTTTCAGTTGAGAACATGGTGTTGGTCTGGTGTACAACGTGCTTTCATCGCAGAGACATTTTTTAAAAATGAAGAGTCTGTGATCGCCACTCAGGACTCATTTCGACATCGGATGTCACGCTAGGATTCCAACTCGGAATACAATTTTGCGGTGGGTGGCTTCATTTCGTATCACAGGTTCAACATTAAAGAAGAAATCACCTGGACGAAATTCTATCGCACTGAGATTGTCCGAGGCTACGGTAAGATCTCGCGCCCTGCGACTTCTTTCTTTGGGACCATTTGAAGGCGTAAGTTTGTAAACATCGATCACATACACTGGACGAACTGAAGACAGCGATTCGTGAAGAAATCGTGGCAATTGCACCAGCTATGACTGTGAAAGTGATGGCGAACATCAGAAAACGCCTCGATGCCTGTAATGAAAGCCAACGACATCATATGGATAATGTTGTTTTCCATAAATAAACTGTATGTATTGGTGAATATGTTGATAACAATAAATTTTTGATTTGATGAATCTTTACAATTTTCTTGCCATGTGAAATCCATCCGTTCTTTCTGACGCACCCTGTAAAACGTGCTGTACTGGAATTCAGATGTTTTGGTGAGAAGCCGATTGGTTGTTATTCTTCCAGGTGTGACCTGATATTCATGAACTATATCACTCCATCGGAAATTACATGCCTGAGATGGAAGCACCTGTAAGGTGGAACTTATTAGCCTTGATGATAAGGTAACGAGTGCAAATTGATGACAGAGTTGAATTTTGATGTGAATAAAAATTGACCGATAAATTTTATCTGGTCTTCTCATTCATGAGGAGATACTTTTTCTTTTTTTTAATATCCAAATTTATTGAACCCTATTTTACCATAATGTATATTAGGGTTATAATGAAATACATTTCAAACACAAATAAGTACACAAATGTTTCTAACGAATACATATATCCTATAACAGACAGAAAATGATATCACATGCAAAAGTATGTGCAATAATATTACACACAGAAACATATGTATGATATAAAAGCAGACGTATTAAATAAAATTACATAAATACGACATAAAACATATTATATATAAAGAAGTACATATTTAATAATAATAATATAATAATAATAATAATAATAATAATAATGTTAAACAGAAATTAAATAGGCACAAAAACATATTGCATAAGAACAGATATATTACGAGTACATAGCCAATGTACACACGACAGAAAAAATACATAGTAGGCCTACATAAAAATTACACATATATGACATACAAAAATAGGTTACATAAACATTGCAGACATATTTATCACAAAACTGACATATTACATGGAAGTTTCATATATAAGACATAAAAAAAGACAGATATAAATACATAGTAGATATTACATTACAAATACATTAATGTATTTAGATTTGAAAGTGAAATATGGGAATTAAGTGCAAATTTTTTAGAAGGGAAATGATGGCAGTAGAATTGGCTTAATTGCAAAGAAATGAAATAATTTTCAAATTGGAACATGTGAGAAGCTAAGGTATTAATAGAGATAGCCAGGAAAACAAAATTAGAACTGAAAGAAAATACTTTATAATGATCTGTGCATACTGTATTTTTAAGAATACCGGAGCAAAGAATACCATTTTGCTATGTTTTGAATAGTTTTCCAGAAAAAACGTGCATTTTTAAATGCATTCTGATTATTAATGAAAGTAGTAAGTGAACGTATATATACACATATACAACATATTTAGGCTACTCTCCCCCTTTCGAGAACCATTCATAAAATACTACTTAAAGAAGCCACGCGTAGGCCCTGTGGTTGGTTAGTTGATTGCAAACTCGTGAGATATGAATTAGTCTTTTCGGTATTCCTCCGTACCTGAAACTTGACATTTCCAGCGTTTCGAAACCATTATATAGGCCTATACAACATCTGAGAAAATAGGTAAGACCAGAGAGATCGCCTGTTACGTTGGTTGGACTCGATACGCCAGGCTAATCCGGACGGCTGTAACGAGTCCAAAGAGTAGGCGACCCCTTTGATCTTACTTATTTGGTCTGATGATGAACCTGTACGTAGTTCCGAAATGTTTGAGATGCCATGTTCTAGAACATAGTGAAATACGCAAAAATCTAATTATGATCCTCAGTCACCATGAAAGCCTAAAAACTAATATAGCTATCTTCAGACATGGTCTACTAAATAAGACCTTTCTAGACGTTGCTAGTGCATCAGTATGGAGAATTCAGTATCTCAGTTGGAGACCTGTGTCAGGATGAATTTTGCATGGGCGATAAATGATCAGTAAGTTTTGCTTGGGGCCTTCTCATTCATCATTCGTAAATAAGTATGTGATACCGGATCTCCAGCTTTCCTTTCCTCGCGAAGAAAAGCATGCTGTTGATTTCAATTCTTAAATTCCTTCGCCCTCGGATTTAAATTCACGAACAGCGGATCCAAACATGAGGATCACTCGACCATCGAGTTCTGCTTTCGTGAGTCATTAGCTAATAGAAGTGTCTGTTACGAATCCACTTTAAGAATATATACAATGATGTAGCCTATAGTATAATTTTATTTGCATTTGTTTTTTAGGGGTCTAGATTATAGGTATCTAAACGTAAAGGGTCCACAGATGTGGAGTAACGGTTAGCATTTCTAACCGTGCAACGAACGGGCATGGATTCAAATCTTGGTTGGGCCAAGTTACCTGGTTGAGATTTTTCCGGGATTTTCTCTCAACCTGTTAAGAGCAAATACTGACAATGCTTTAAGTAATTTTCGGCGCTAACCCTGGACTCATTTACTGGCATTATCATATTTATTTCATTCAGCGGTAGATAACTACCATTGATAAAGTGTCAAAATGAAACATTAAAAAAGTAAAGCACTATTTAGAACACGAGTAGGCCCAGGTCATTCATATTCTTATAATACTTATTGTCAAAGCTGACTCATTGAGAGCGGTTATGTCCGCATTTGAGTCCTCTGTGGACTCGATACGTTTCATTTTTCTTCAGAACAACACAAGCCTTCTTTGGATTTTACTCTAAAATAAGTCAGTACCATGCAAATAGCACTTGGTACTTTTTCATTACAGGCCTATGTTTTAAGCATTAATTACCTAAAAATGTTTCGTTTTTGCACCTGTGCGACAAACGAGTGCGCGACCGTTGTCTAATATAGGTTATCTTTTTCTGCATTTCGTAATTTTAACACAGATAAAAAAAAGATAAAAATCTTGTATAATAATATTTTCCTTTGGAAACAATAGTTCCAGTCCACAGTTGTGGAGTAACGGTTAGCATGCCTGACCGCGAAACGAACCGGCCCAGGTTCAAATCTTGGTTGATACAAGTTACATGGTTGAAGTTTTTCCGAGGTTTTCCTCGACTCATTAAGAGAAATTACTGAGTAACTTTCGGCGCTGGACCCAGGATTCATTTCGCTGGCATTATCACCTTCATCTCATTCAGACGCTAAATAACTCTAGCAGTTGATAAAGTGTCGTAAAATAACCAATTAAAAAACATTACTTCGAACCTGGAACAGTGTTCTTTAAATGGAAGTATTTTGTCTAAAATATCGTTATAGTTAGCATTCTAAAACGTTGCTATAGATCTAGACCAGCGGTACCAAAACTCGAACTGCAGTGATTACACATACGACAGACAGCCTATGAAGTAAGAAAACGAAGGAAAGGTACTTGGCATGAAAACTACAACCAGTGGTGGTTCCTGTACTAACATCTTGATCAATCTCAAGCTTTTCTGTATCAATAATGTCACTGCTGTGATCAAGAGCCAGTGAATAATATACGATTTTTCTTGCCTTTCTCTTTCTCTCTCTCTCTCTCTTGAATATAATCAGGAATTTTCTAAATTCTTCTCTCGATACTTGGTCGAGAAATTCGTAGTTTTTCAAAATTAAGAACTTCTTATGGACAAGTTATTTAAACTATTTTAATCATTGTTCTTTTGAGAAATTCTGTTCTATTAAAAGGCTTTAGAGCATGAGATATTTCAAACCCCATTAGGCTTCCTCACATTTATTTATGTCATCTTTCTCTTCCTGGCTATGATTTAAGACGTCAGTTCCTGGCGTTTAACAGTTCGTTGGCACATAATATTGAATCAGTTTTTCTACAATAGTAGTATTAAATTAATAACTAATAAATAGTTACCCTCATCGAAAGATTAAGAAGATTAAAATTGAGATAAAACCTAATAATTTTATCGTTCTAGGGAAAAGATCTAAAAATATCAATATTTATGCACGTACAGAAGAATTATAGAAACACATACTTAGTGGTCCGTAATAGTAATAATAATAATAATAATAATAATAATAATAATAATAAATTATTCAGCGTGGCAATTAATGTGTCTATATAGGCCTACTTCTAATTTAACCGTTGAGCAAAGTAAATATATTACATTTTGTCCGACAGAACACAAAAAAGTTCTTCTCATTCTTTATGAAACCACCTCTTACTGCTTGTAGAGAGAGTTTGTAAAGCGACATGATACTGCCACTGCCTGCCTTCAGTATGTGAATGAAACACACAGCAATGTACAGAAAACTCCTCTTACCCGTTTGAATGTCTGTGATTACACGATGTAATCACGACACCCGTTTTGATCACCGCTGGTCTAGGTAGGCTGTTTACTCATATACTGTATTATTCGTCCAGTGCTTCTTCACTCCTGCCAAATTACACTAGGCAACAAATTTTAACTTTTCGTCTGTCACAGAAATGAAATCAGCTTATTTTTACTAAATCGACCCTGCTGATTTCGAAAATGGCAGCGAAAAATCTGTAACACGTAACATTTTTGTGTGACAGAAGGGGAAGTATTTTGATTAAAAAAACGCTTTCGCGCATTTCAAAATACGTAATTACAACAGTAAAAATAAATAAATTCCTAAGATGCAAAATTTATACACAAAATACACTGACGTTTCACAGAAAAATAATATCGCTGCATAAATAATAATTACAATAAGAAAAAATGGCCTTATGTCCCTTTTGTACCTTCAAAATAGGCTTTTAGTTTATTAATTTAAAACTGGATCAAATGAACTATAATTTCTTAAGGTTTATAAATTAAATTGATTAAAATCTCAAATCAAATAACTTAGGAGACCTACATTGAAGTAAACAACCATATACAGACTTCAAGCTAGATTTTTTAAAAAAGTATTTAGTTACTTACAGTTATTTTTTCCTCTTGTAGTTTGAGTCACCTTTTCTGAACAAAAACCAACAGTAGTCCCCCATCATACTAGAATCCTACCTTCCTTGATATCGTTGTTCCATCCTGTGTGTATCTTGATGGATTCTTGCCCCTTTTTCATCGCTTACAGCTCCTAAGTTCTCTGGGAAAAAGTCCAGATGGGAATGTAGAAAATGTATTTTCAATGACATTCGATAACCAAGCTTCTGGTAACTATTCAGGAGTTCTTGTACATGCTGTTGGTAATTGTTAGCTTTATTATTATCTAAAAACCCACTAACAACACTTCCAAAGGGATTCCAAGTTTCTAGTTCCTCAACACTTATTTTTTTTTCGAAGCTCTCATCTTTCAAAAGTTTCCTAATTTGAAGGCCAACAAAAATTCCCTCTTTCACTTTAGCCTCACTGAGTTTCGGAAACATATTCCTTACATATGCAAAACCTTCTCCATTTTCATCCATACCTTCAACGAAATTCTTCATTAAACCAAGCTTGATATGTAAAGGAGGAAGCAGTACTTTTTCCGGTTTTACTAAAGAGACATACTAGATATTATGTTCTCCTGGGACATAGCTTTCTCTGGGAGGCCAGTCTTTCACTATATAGTGTTTTTCAGTCACTCTACTATCCCACAAACAGAGAAAGCAACAGTATTTTGTGAATCCATCCTGAAGTCCGAGCAATAAGGCGACAATTTTCAAATCTCCGCAGAGTTGCTAGCAGTATGTTTTATATTGGATTGCATCTGACAAATTTGTGTAAGTTTCCTTCATATCTACTGAATACGCCACTGGAATTGATGGTTTAGTGTTTCCATTGTGCAATAACCTTGCTTTTAAACTTATTTTGGAAGAATCTGTGAATAACTTCCATTCCTCTGGGATGTGCTGAAATCCTAGTTCTTCCATTAAGCCGTCTATATTTACACACACGCACATACACTGGTGGCCATAATTCTGGAAACTTTTTGTGTTTGTACTGAATTCTCATAACATCTGTTTTTATTCACACATTAATACGATTTAAAATATTACTAGTGACTGAAAGCATCAAACAAACATTGTCTATTCTATTTTTGTAGAAAATACATGACTTTATATCAAAATGTGTATGAGAAAACATATATTTATACATTAACACCTAGAAACACTTTCTTGTTATTTTTCATTCACTCTGTAAACAGTTAGTACTTTGTGGGATAACCTTTATTTTTAATGACAGCATCAATTCTGCGGGGCATTGAGTCCACTAGACGTTTCAGTTCTTCCTTGCTGATGATCCGAAACCAGCTGTGGATAAGGGCATCAATGAATTGAGTTTTGCTGCTGCAATTTTTTTTAACACCAAAACTTTTTACCTTGACAAGTTTTCAATTGGATTAAAATCAGGACTATTCCCAGGTCACTTTAATACCGTGATGTTTTTCTGTTGAAACATTGCATAACACTCATGGCAGTGTGGCATGGAGCACAATCCTGCTGAAATACAAAGTCATCACAATTTGGGTGTAATTCGGCAAATGGTGGTTTCAATTTCACTTCCAGAATACTTTTTTTTTTTTTTTTTTTGTATTTTTCCGCGTTCAAATTCCCATGAAAAATCTGAAATCTTCCTACTCCATTCCTGGACATGCACCTCCATATGACAGCAACAGGATGTTTCATGGTTGCGATGAGGCACTCGGGATTCAAAGTTTCTCCATTTCGTCGACGAACATATTTGATTCCGTCACTTCCAAATATAGAAATCCTTGTTTCATCGCTCCATATCATTTTCGCACAGTCATCACTGGTCCATGATTAATGACTTTTGCACCAATTTACACGATTTTCTCGTTGTTTTTTGTTGAGAAATGTCTTTTTTCTGGGTGCTCTTGCTTTCAGTTCATTGTCAAACAACTTCCTTCGAAGAGTTCTCACAGAAATATTAGATCCACTGCTGTGTAGAACTTCCTGTATCTCTTTAGAAGATTTCCTTCGATGTTTAAATGCTAATCGACAAATCTGCCTCACATCTCATGGACTTACTTAAGGTTTTCTACCAGTCCTAGGTGCTGTTTTACAAGATTTTGTGGATTTGAACCTCTGCCATTCCTTCTGGACGCCAGACACTGTAGCACCAATACCAAGCTTCCTTGCAATTTCCTTGAATGTGTAGCCTTCTTCTCGAAGTGTAACTGCCCTACTTCGATTAGAAGGTGTTCAGTACTTTCATGGAGCCATTGTGATAAAATTATTATCAATTACGTTTGTGGTAAAGTAATCAGATGTTAACCGAACGAAATTTGTCAGGCTAATGATAGAAACACACTAATAATGTCCATATGTTATACTAACAGTGCTCAACAATGCTCCTAATGATCAAAAATAATCTTAAAATCAGCAGTGGACTAATTTTTATTACAGTAAATAATGGGAAATTATAATGAAATCTGAAATTAATATTTAGATCTTAAACGACAAAAACATAATTCCCCACATAATGACTATTTATTGTTAAAATATTAAGAATTTAATATAATACCTTTGTTATAACTCCATAATTGACGAATCAGTCATTACTAATATTTTAAATTGTATAAATTTGTGAATAAATACAGATATTATAATAATTCAATACAAAAACAAAAAGTTTCCAGAATTATGGCCACCAGTGTAGAATGCTTCATTATAAAATACTTCGAAAACCGTCCATGTCTCTTCCTGTACAATGAAATTCTAGTATCTGGTGCTAGCAGGTTCCATTGTTGCAGTCTAGACCCTAAAATCTCAGCTTGTTATTTAGTGAGATTAAGATCTCTTATTAAGTCGTTCAGTTCACATTGTTGAATTAAATGGGGTTCTTTATGATGTTCTGGGCCATAGGACTGATCACAGGATGTTGATGGTTGAGCCAAGTTATCTGTTTGTTCTATTACAAGAACCAATTCCTCCAATTGTGAAGGATGATTAGGAATATGAAGTTTTGGTCCATGTGGTATAGGTCTTATTGCAGATGGAACGTTAGGATATTCAATTTTACATCTTGTTTTCTTTGAAAATCCCGTAATCTTTATTAAACAGAAATAACAGTCTTCTGCATGACTTGTCGGTTCATGCAGCACACATGGGGAGCCCATGATTTGCCCTCATCACACACATTACATTCAAAATAGCAATAATATGCTTGTTTTAATTTATCTGATAAAGGCCGACGCTGCTATTTTGCCGTAAATTCTCCAAATACGTAACAAAAGCTGTGGCGAATTTACACACGCACGACGAGATTTTTTCATTCTGAGAAAGCGTAAATGAACGCGAAGATAAACACTTAAAACCAGCGATACAACTTGTCACAAGCTCAACCAATATTCAACTAATCCTAAAATGCAATCTATTTCACTCTAAAAGCCCACCCTCTCAGTGCTTTCTCTTGGTCTAGCGCCATAAAGCAATAACGTTATACAGATATATATCGCCCACTACGCGCCTTATTAATGCAGACTCATGTATTTCAAAGAACCTATTCCTTAAAATACACTTCTAGTATATCCTGAGCAACAATAAGTTATAAAACGTATGAATTTACTGTGTAACCATTTAAATAAAGTCCATAGTTCGATACCCGAGTTCTTTGGTAAATTCATTCTTTTTTTTTTCTTCACAATTTCCAATTTTCCTCTTAAATGGTGCATGATGGAACATTTTCAAGTTTAGATCTACTATCAGCACACAAAAATTGATCTAAAATGACCATGTTCATCCTTGTGACAAAAACCTTGTTGACTAGTGTTATTAATGCAGGAGACTTAGAATATTGTTTTATTTATTAGAATAATCTGAATGAAGTGTCGCAACTAGACATTCCTCCACTCTTCATTGTCTGAAATCATGTTAGTAATGTGCAATAATCCTTTTCTTGTACGAATTAAAATACGTTATGTAATCCACGAGAGCAGTTAGAAGATTTTAAATACCTGTACGCTATACTCTTACACATCTAGTGGCTATTATTGTAGCGAAGGCGATCAAACTTTGCCGTAGGTGATGGATTTTAAAATCCTTAACAGCCAAGAATGCCACCTTACGAGTAAGAGCGACATATCCTATTTATCCCTTCTTCCTTCCCTCCCCCCCCTACTAACCTTGCATAGGCCTACTAGTGAACATGTTGCTGCTGCGTAACCTACGTGTTGGAGCGATACGATCCATGTCGTTTCACCACCACCACCACCACCTTTTCCGGGTGTCACAAAATTTATTTACACTTTCGCCTTCGGTCAAATTAATATTACAGACTTTTCTCCCACAGGTTTGTAATTCGTTATCTTCGTAGTCATCTTTTTATCATCATCATCATCATCATCGGTTCAACAGCTGTTCTCCAGCTCTGACCCCTCTAATTGCACATGCTCTCAGATCCTCTTCCACACAATCGAGTCATAGGCCTACATTTGATGGTGGTCCAATTTTTCTGTTAGTGAATGGATTGGTAAAGGTGAACTTTTAATTCTTGTATTGTTAATACATCTATGTCATATCCTTCTGCAACATTAATAAGGTTTTTAGAGCACCATTTTTATATATAGTGAGTATGTTCCACGTTCCAAGTCGTAATAGGCTACTATTTATTTTTGTCAGCCCACGCCCAATCCCCAACTTGAAGGACCAGGCCTATTTATTTGTATCCCCATAGATAGGGTGGCTCAGTTATACACCCGAGCAATGGGTTTCGATCCGCATTAACTCGTGGTGGGACTATTCTAACCCGGTCATCATACGGATGCATCTTCTTTCCACTCTTGAAAATGGGTCTGCGACCTTTAAGTCGCATAGGCCTACATATACTTTGAATATTAATTCATTCCTTATTTTATATTAGTTAACTTATATTTCTTGCCACACAATGTTTGTACGTCCTGTATAATATCTCTCAAGAAATTTCATTTTATTCGATTCCAGTGTTTTATTTTTATTTATTAATTTATTTTTATTTGTATTTAGGCTATTTGTTTATTTATTTTGCTATTCATGTTTGGAAGCCATCTGTCTTCCATTCTTTATCTTATTCAAGAAAAATTAAGAAGAAAATAATTTGAGTTGGTTTTAAGCTTGTTAGGGTTTTATGTAATTTCGTTCTATTCTTTCATTTAGTGTTCTGACCAAGGGCAGGTCTTTCACTGCAAACTATTTTCTGCCTTCCTCTTTGTTTCCTCAAATGATCCATATATTATCTTAATGTCATCTATCATCTGATATCTACTGCCCCGAACTTTTCTCCCGTTCACCATTCCTTCCAGTACATCCTTTAATAGGCAGTTTCTTTTCAGCCGGTGACCCAACCAATTCCTTTTCCTCTTTCTGATCAGTTTCAGCACCATTCTTTCTTCACCCATTCTTTCCAGCACAGCTTCATTTCTTATTCTATCTGTCCACTTCACACGTTCCATTCTTCTCCAAATCCACATTTCAAATGCTTCTATTTGCTTCTCTTCACTTCATCGTAATGTCCACGTTTCTGGCTCATATAATGCCAAACTCCATACAAAGCACTTCACTAGTCTCTTCCTTAGTTCTTTTTCCAGAGGTCTGCAGAAGTTGCTCTTTTTTCTGTTAAAAGCTTACTTTGCCATTGCTATTCTCCTTTTGACTTCCTGGCAGCAGTTCATATTACTGCTTATAGTACACCCTAAGTATTTGAAGCTGTCGACTTGCTCTACTGCCTCATTTAGAATTCGCAAGTTTGTTTTATAAGATCTTCAAATAATTTCGGAAATTGTCGGGAATCGAACCTACGTCTCCCTAACGTGAAGCAAAGTACAGAACCATGTATCTAATTCCACATGGAGATTCAAGCTTGCATGATCACTCTGAGTACATCATAGATCTGTTAGTCTCGATATAACCTTATTTTAATCTCGTCTGTTATTGGAAACCAGATTTGAGAAACAAGTAGAACGACGCGACTGACACATCTAGCCATGAACTGCAGTAGGTAATGGATTTTTCTTATCTATGAAACGCGTCTGCAAAATAGACAATTGCTGGCAGTTACACAGGAACAGTGCGTCCCAATTTTTGGCCAAGACGCCCTCCTTCAACGTCATGTAATGGAATGTTGTCAACTCGTTACACTTGCACGTACCTCTTTGCTTGCACACAGGTGACAGTCTTTATTTTAGTAATGCATCACACTGCCAACAAGCCGTCGCGCTTTGGAATTTTCTGACAATTTGTCTAGCCCATCATCATCATCATCATCATCGCGTGTAATAATATTTATTTACTTTATATTTGAGAAATTTCGCACTCGCATAGAAGTTTTATTCTTGCTCATTTTTTTATTTTTCAACCTAACATTAAAGAAACATACTGTGTAGTTAAGGCTGGTTCACAATAAACCGGGAATGGAAACAACGAGAACGAAAATATTGTTAAAGTAAATGTATTTAAATGTGAGCATTGACAATAGCTGATAGCTAATTGTGAATGCTCACATTTAAATACATTTATTTTAACAATATTTTCGTTCTCGTTCTCGTTTCCATTCCCGGTTTATTGTGAACCAGCCTTTACCCATGACTTGGTGTCAGCACAGCTTCCGGGCTTCACCTGAGACATCACAGAATATCAATTAATAAGGGACAACATCCATGTCCTAGGCGGGATTAAAACTCGGATGGTAATTCCCATGCAACGTTAACGCCATATGTCATACCGTAAGCGTTATATATACCGTAGCCGGAAATAATAGTTAAAATAACATAAAATTAGTGCTGTCGATCGATCAAAATATTTAATCGATTAATCGAGTTTTGATCGATTTAAAAAAAGCTTTAATATACTGTAGTACACAGTTATTGTTAAATTTAATTTGTGTTCGGTGATATGCATAAGTATAAAATGTTGTATATCTGTATATACTGTACCATTATATTACAAAACAATGCTATTTTAGTTATTTACTAACATATTTATTATGTAGGCTTATAATTTACTGTGTCTATTTCTCTGGAGATTTTTGAAACAAACACAAAAAAGTATGAAGACTCGCCTAGTTAATACTGCTTCATCATGATTTTAAACATGAGTGCATTCACATGCTCCGAATTAAGTGCTGCTGTACGTTTAGTAACAATGTTTTCTGCGTCACTAAACACGAAAAAAAAATTCTGCCAAGCACTTCTCCACAATCGTTCAAATTAAATCCAAAAGTTTCACCGAGTTTACTTCTCAAATTCTCATATGACATAATGGAGTTTTCACTTTTCACTGACCACAGAAATCGAATTTTTTTCTTTAGCAAACTAAAGACACAATCTTCATCTACGAACTCAGTAAAGAAACTGCAACAGTGCAGCAGTCAAGACAGCAGATTGGCCCCTATTGTAATCGGTTTACAAACTTTTAGAAAGAGAAAAAGATGGCTATTCTCTCACTTGCACACAGTGTAGCCATGACTAAGGGATGAGGGAGGTGAAGCCCAGAAAAGTATGTAAGTTATTTCATATGTTAGGAAGATGAACTGACAACAAGGTGGAAGTTTTCTTAGAAAACCAACTTAACGAGTGTTTCGCACTGTGTTTCAACTTTCAATAAGGATAGACCTGGGGACCGTTTCACAATCCTTACAAATTACAAATTAACCATTTACAAATAACAAGTAAAAGTTTACAGATGCTTGTAAATTGTGTTTCACAATGCTATCTTATTAGTTTGTAAAGTTTGACGAACTTTACAAAATCAGCTAAAGAAATTTACAAATACGCATTATTGGTTACACAATATCGCCAACGACAGTTTACAAAAATCACTAAGGAGCAGAGCTAAAGTCGTTGTACTTTTACTACTATCGATACAGATATTTATATTTTGTACTAAAATAGATTATTCTAAGATTGCTGATTCATATTTCACCAGCAGAAAATATAAAGTATTGTTAAAGAAAATTAAAAGTATTTAGATGGAATTTAATGTGATGTGATTGGTCGAGTATACCAATACGTCTATTACTTAAATGACCAAAGTTAGCACCAAATTCAATCAAATAAGTAAATAACAGATTTAGTCCACGTATAAATATGCAATTGATAAAATAATTACGATGTCTAACTACAAAATCAGGTTCATTTTTTGTGTTGATCCATCAGTATTTATTAATGATGCATCCATAACCTCACAAACATTAGTGATCCCAGCAGTAGCATAAAAGTTCTGTGCTATAGTAAATAACATTTTGATGATCAAAAACCTGTCCCGAATTTAACTCTTAACAACATCAACTACCTTGGGGACACTTTTGCACACTGATATCTTAAAAATTCCGTGCTTATCTGCTAACGCACAGAACTGACAGCTACTACGCAACCAATGCAAAACAATACAGTTCTCCCTTTGAGGTTAGGGCATCACTTTTCCCTTTTGGATGTTGGATATGATGTCCCATATCTTGTAGGAGAGATTCCAGCGAAACGGACTCGAAACGACTTCAGAATACCGCATAAGTAGTGTCGTTATTGCATTATTGAATTATTTATTTTTGGTGCAGGGAATTTCTTTTTTAAGTGCGAGTATTTATTAAATACAATCTTCGTATATAAATACTTACGCGGTATTCTGAAGTATAGCGCGGGACTCATTCGAAACCTTTCATTAAATTCATACAATGTTACGAACGTGCTATTAATTCTTTTTTTATTATTCAATGCAGTGGCACTTGACTAGTCATTGGCCATACAATGGCGATAAAAACTGAAAGGAAAGAAAATGAAATAAAGTGGAGAATTTTACGTATACGTCTTCGTTTGATTAGGCCTAAGTTCAATATCTTCGTCTCAGTCCTTAGAACTCCTTAATAACATCAAATCTGCGTTAGTTTAATTCTTAATATTATCCAGTTACTCGAAAATTAATTTAATAAGTATTTCTTTACTGTATTTATTCATAATTTGTTGCAATATCAAACTTTACACATCTCAGAGGTATTGTAGAAAATGTGCTAATTTTACAAGTAAAGTTTACACGTTTGTAAAATTACCCTTCATTGTGAAACAGAATACTTGTAAAGTGAGCAAAATTTAATTTGTAAAGATTTGATTTCCTTTGTAAAGTTCAACATTACAAACAAAGATTGTGAAACAGAAGTTTACAGTTTTCAAGCAAAGTTTACAATTTACAAAGCTTGTAAACATTGTGAAACAGGCCCCAGGTCACTGTCCTCATATCTCCATCTCTTTCTGAAGTGTTTGTGCAAAGATTTGCCCTATGCTACTTGCTTTGCACTTATAAAATAACGATACTATTGTGCTTTGAAGTGAGCAATTTTTGAGAGATGAATATTGTCGGAATTTTTAGTCTGAGTTTGCATTAACAAAATAATAATGAATATCAAGTACAATCGATTAATTTTAATCAACTCGATTATTTGATTAAATATTTTTGATCGATTAATCTTACAACAAAAATTGATCAGAGTAATCGATTAAATTCCACAACGCAACATAAAATACATTGGTTTCCCATAGTCGATAGGAAGATTATGGTCTGCCGCTGTGAAATAACGGTTAGCATGTCTGACCGTGAAACGATCGGACCCGGATTCAAATCCTGGTTTGGACAAGTTATCTAGTTGAAGTTTTTCCGGGGTTTTCCCTCAACTGATTAAGAGCAAATTACTTTCATAAGTTTCGGCGCTGTACTCTGAAATCGTTTCGCTGGCTTTACCACCTTCATTTTATTCAGACACTAGATAATCATAGCAGTTGATAAAGCATCGTAAATAACCAAATAGAAAAGGTCGTGGGGATAAACATAACTGTAGGCACACGGCATCGTTGCTATCGACTGGTGTGCTTGTAAAGGCGATGTTCAACTACGGCACACGAAAGTAATGCACGTGAACAAAGAACACATCTTAAACATGCACTATCACGTTGTCTGTTAAAACATGTAAAAATTTTAACAATCGTGTTAACATTCTTTCGTGCATTTCAGTCCCACCAACGATTTTCAGATGGATGTTGGCTAACATTTGCGTTACTTTCACCACAATACAGGGTTGTTTCCGATCTCTGATAACGAATTTGAATGACATCATATGTGTCAGGAGTCACACCGACAGCTGAACTGCGGCGAGTGACAGACCAGTAGTGAGTGATTCCTAATCAAAGTGCATGGTGTATCACAGTAGCAATGCCCAAGAAAATCGAGCCTTTTTGGGAGGGGTACATAACAACTCTTTCCGATGCCAAGTACAGTTACGTGAAAATCGTAGGAACCTGCAAATAACGTAGTTTCGTTATTTCCAAGAAAGGCATCTTGTGTATACCTAATAAAACTGGGAAAGCTCGGATGGGATTAATTCCAGAGTGGAAAAAGCAAGCAAATCCACCCCACGTCACAAGTCACCGCACCCCACGAGATGATAAAAATTAATTCCATTCGAGCTTTACCAATCTTATTAAGTACACAGACGATGCCTTTCTTAGAAATAACGAAACCTTGTTTATTGCAGGCTTCTTTTGTTTTCACTTAACTGTACTTGACATTGGAATGAGTCGTTATGTACCCCTCCCAAAAAGGCTCGATTTTCTTGGGAATTTCTGCTGAGAGTTGCCGTACACTCTGGTCTAGCACCTCGCGCCACAGTTCAGCTGTTGTATGATTCCTGACGCACATGATGTCATTCAAATTCGTTATCAGAGATCGGAAACAACCCTGTAGTTGGAACTCTTGAAAGTTGGGGGACAGAACCACGCTTCGCAAAGAGAAAACTGGTGCAATATTACGATCTCTTTCGCAATTATTTATTTTTTGTTACCGGTATTCAAAATGAATCGCGAAAGTGACAGTCAGAAGATAAATAGAAAATCCACTTTTACTAATATAGACTAGTCTATAGAAAAGTCTTTTCTATTGAAATTGGTAGCCAAATTTAAAGATATTGTCAATATAAAAAAAAACAGACGGCATGTAAATCAAAGGCAAAGACGACGCATGGTGCGGACTGAATGCAATAAGCAATGGGTAAGTTACCGCGAGAACTTTCAAGCAACGTAACATTTTGCGGCTCTTCAATTGATGGAAACGTTACATAAGTACCTTCGTCTCATTCTCGCTGTAGCATTACAAACTTTTTTCTACTGACTTTTCCTTCAGATATTCCAGCATTATCCTCTATTTGTGATCGATAAGAACCACTGGCGTAGAATTTTAGTATAACTATACCTGTAGCATGGGAAAGAGGCATGTTTCCGTTGTGTATTTTAGCCCCTAGTGAATTTCGTCTCTAATAACTTCCTGAAAATTTCTTCAAGTGAGAGTCTATACCTCGCTAAAAATTCGCCCTGAAATAGACTTTCGAAATCATTAATCCTTAGCGTACACCTCTCACGACGTACATTTTAATTAAAGGTTTAAATACAGCAACTCTGCATTTAAAATGTAATTTATACCACCCAAAGTTGTGGTTTTAATAATTTTGTGAAGGTTGTAACAAAGGAAATTCTGATGTTACTTTAACAGAACAGTTTAAGAAATTGTTAAACTTAAGGGAACACTACACTAAAACTTTTTTCATAATCGTTTTTTTTTTCAATCAAATTTTGAGAGCACATGTTTACTACGTAAAGGACTAACAAAATCCGAATTATGAACTCCCAAATTGTTTTCGGCTTTTGATTTTATTTGTTTTCATTTTCTTAGAAATATTTCCAAACCCAAGTTTATAGTAAAAAATCTCAATTTTAAGCTGCCTTCTTTTTTTTTTTTCTTACATTCACAAGACATAGGAAACATTTGTATGCAGATGCAGATACTTAACGAAATATCTCATTTATTCACTTTAGATAATTATTTTGAAGTTTTGAAAATGTATTTTTCTGTAATTCATAAAAAAATATTAATAATATAAACCAACTTCGCAGCATTTCTTACAAAATAAAAACGTAGAAACATGCAGATACCTCATAAATACTTGCAGTAAAAATTTAATCCTTATTGAATAATATTTAGCATAAAAAAGTTAGTGTTGAATCAAGTAAAATAAACTGACGGAAAAATCGATTTGTGAGTAAAATGAATATTTATGCAATACATACCTATAAAAAGTTCTCCTCCGCTACATCATTCATCTAGTACAGTATCAAACTATTTTGTCTACATTTAATGTAAACATGGACTTAAGTGCATTCTCCAGGACAAATCAAATAGCCTATTATTACATTACGAGTAATAAATAAATAATAATAATAATTACTGCAATTTGTTGTGATAAGGTAAAACTATCACCGTATGGTACATAAGTATTTCTTCTTTGTAAAGGACACAGCTTAACGTGATTTAGAGATGTGCAGTGTGCATTACTTTGTTTTGAATGATACCATAGTGACGTCTGTTTCAAAATCAGTACAGACTTGACTGTAGATGGTTTAATGTAGATGGAATATAGTACATTTACTTCATGACGAGATAAGTTGGTTGCGGAGTGTTTATGGCATGTTATCGCCCTCACTCCCCAAGTCTACGTACGAATGAGCTCGGATTTATGCACTAAAAGTTCATATTTTTACTCTTAGTTTATAAACAAACAAGCTATGTCCCTACTTCTTTTAGATGCCACTCTTGTTTTTCAGTATTTTGGTACCGTTAACTTTCTTCACTCTCGTAAACGCCTCTTACAAATCAACACGGGGTTTATAAGATTCTTTCTCCAGTCCTCATGACTCAGTTCGCTACTGGTAGATGTCGAAGTCTTGTGAACCTAGCTTAAAAATCTTCCTAACGGTTACCACATCCATTCAACTGTACTGGTATCATTCTTTTAGTGCGTATAAATCCAGACTTTATGACAATGATAATTTGTTGGTAAGCTGCGGTTTTGGACGTTAAAAATCTGTCACTCTTTTATCTTTTGGACATAATGAGATTTCGCATAGTTTGGGTGGGTTATTCTACTAGTTCTTTTATCTATACTACTACAGTACTTCTCTTTCCATACAGGAACTGGGGTTAGATCACAGACCCTGGTATTAGTAGTTGTTGAGAGTGTAACAGAAACATGTGCACCCTAATTGTCCTACCCTGGACGAAAGACGTGTTATTAAGAACCTTTTCTACAAATACATATTTCGAAGGAAGGTTTTTGTTAATGTATGAAGTTTTAGAAAATGCATTATTTTGATAAAATGATTGTTCTGACTATATGACAATGAATTCTCAACAAAATATTAGATTTGTTTAAATACAAAACAGTTGTAGTACTTATATACTATATTATAACAACAGTAGCCAGTATTATAGGCTCTGTTTGCAAAATAACATAGGTAAACTAATTATTTATTTAATGAAGATGAACTTCAACAAAGATTTCTTTCATGTTAGGAAATTAAAAAGTACTTACAGTATTATTTAATAGAAATAGGCTGAGAACATAAATGTCTAATAGTACACACAGACTAATACAAATCACATATGTTTGTAGAAGTTCAGCATTAAATTTACGAGTTGAAATAATTCAGAAGAGTCAATTAATATATGCAGGTAATACATTAAATATCTCAGCCCTATTGTACTTTCTATTTACATGTCCAGATATAATAGACTAAATAGGTTGTGGAAAGGGCGAACTTACACTGAAGGTATTATGCGAGTTTTAAAATTGACTTAGATCTTCTACATTAGATTATTGATAAATTAATTAATTAATCAATCCGTGGCGCTACAGCCCGTGAAGGGCCTAGACCGACCAGCCGGCTGCTGGCCTCACGCCCACATGCCGAAGTAGAGATGGACGATCATCCAACCAGAATGGAGGTATCGTGTGGTTAGCACGATGATCGCCCCAGCCGTTATAATTGGCATTCGCAACCAGATTTCGCTACCTATCGTAGCTCCCCAAGTGCATCACGATGCTGGGTGGGCACCGGTCCCATACACTGGCCGAAATTTCATGAGAAAATTTCTTCCCCCATGAGGAATCAGCGCGCATTCCGTAACGCGAGTTCTAGGGAAGATGCCTTAGGCCACGGCGCGGAACGTAATTATTATTAATAGCATAATTCCTTACGGGTTGTAGACCAGTAGCTATGACAAGTTAATTTCAGGAATAGAAGGAAATAGAAATTACACATACTAGAAGTTTTACTGATTTAAACTTAAAATATTGCTGTCAGTGAGCTAGTGATTATAAATTCTGCAATAATTAAATCCGAGGTTGAATTGTAAGTCTCCCTGTATGCACTTTTTTTTACCAGAAATATGACAGTATGCTGGGAATTTAACCCAGGGATTGATCAGATACTGACATTAAACATTTATTTTTTGGAAGAAAATATTATTTAGCTTATATTATGGTGTATCGATGACAGTGGTACTATACTGTATGCCATACTCGGTTTTTTATACATTCGTTCAATCCAACATGCGTAGGCCTACTGTATGTACAAAGTTGAATAGTTAAGCCTACTAAAGTAATTGCGTGAGAAAGGCTGAACTTGAATTTCCGGTCATTGTACCTCGAACTATCATGTATTTAATTATGGAAGTCCTTTAATCGATAAGAATCTGCACATCAAAGCTAACTTCTGATGTTTTATTTATTGTTGCTTCTATTACACAAGTTAATAAATACCGCTATGCAAGAATTAAACGCTTTTTTTTGTGAATTTTTACGCCATTTAAGAGAATTTACATTCTTAACTCCCACCACTGCTTCATCTACTTACTCAGTTTCGTGCACAGTCGAGAATTGAAGCGCTCACCTGGAAAAGGATGTGACATCAAATTATTTAAATGTACGACTTGGGTGAAAAAAAGTTATTTTGAAGTATTCATTTATAACAATGTATTATTGCATTCATTAGCAGAATAAACTTGTATCCTTGGTTAATCAAACCGTTTCTTAAGTAATACAGCTCTTACGTGATTCCTGCATAACGCCAATTCCGCCGCAAGGAGCGCTGTTCGGTTCTAGACATTCGTAGCAGAACGCTTAAATTACATTAACATTATTGAAGCATTTAAAGAACTCACCGTTGCTTATTACATGCGTCGTATAATATTTTATAGATAATAGATGTTATTTCCCAACTTCTGTGTCACAATTATATTAAAATAAATGGTTGTCATTCTTGATATTAAGACATACTATGTATGTATTTATTTATACTGCAAGTAGGCAAGCACCCGGTGCCTGTGGTGCAAACGATATAAACAATACATAATACAGTTATACAATACGCAATACAATTATATACACAATACAATTATATACACAATACAATTAGAATACACAATGACAGACTACACAATAATAATTATAATACTACTTTTATTATAAACTAAGGCACTATCTTCTTGTTGTTCAATTCATACACCATACATTTTCGTAAATAATGAAAGGAACTTAATATATTTTGCATGCGCACTGTAGCCTACCCTTTTCACATTATTATTATTATTATTATTATTATTATTATTATTATTATTATTATTATTATTATTATTATTACTACTACTACTATTATTATTACATGTTCTAGTGAATTAAAGTTCTGTATTGTCTTCCATTTTCCAGAATTCATAATTTAAGCATTTGTAAGTACTGTCGGTGACTCAGGAGAAGACGAGAGCGAACTGAGGAGGAAGGGATGTGAACAGATAACGTACGACAACACGTCCAATATTTGTACTGCAGTAAGCTGAAACATTAGGTCTCCTTCTGTTCAACTTAGCTTTAATTTCCATACGCATTGTTACCCATGTTTCCTGTACGAGTAATAACCTGGCTACTAGGATGCTTATCTGAGCGATGTTTATAATAATCATCAGCGATAGTCAACAAGGTCACATTCTTTCCGCTCGTCTTCTCCTGAGTAACGGACAAATAGGCCTAACTTTTTCCTCTCATTTTTTTTAAAAGCATATTGACGTTGAAGTGTTATGATTTTTACTAATTGTTAGGAAACTGCAGTCACAGTGCATGAGAAGTACAATTGCATAATTTTTTCTTACAGACCTTGTAGTGGTGAAAGGGATATCTAATAGATCTCCTGATTAATCTGTAGTGTACAGTAATAGCAAATTCTGTTATATTTTAGTGTGTGTAAACATGTTTTTAGTTAGAAGTTAGAATAGAATTAAATTAAATTAGGAAGTTAGTCTGCTGTTGTGTCCCAATTAGGGTTAAAAGAAATTCAGTTTGATTACTAGGAAAATATGATTAAGTTCAGGATGCTCCTTCCGTGCCGTTTAGAGTTGCAATGCTGTTGTATGAACTGTCTTTGAACTCCACTGACTTTTAGATTACCGGTACATAAACTATATTGAATTACTTTTTCACCACTAGAGAAATACTGTCTGCCAAACTACTGTTCACGTAATTGTAACTTGTAACTTATAGACTTCTTCATTTTCGACATATTTGAAGAGTTCAGAGACATAGTGGACTAAGCGCCATTTATTAAAAACGGAGAAAGCAAGGGTTAAAGTTAAGTGAATACCATAGTTTAATGAAAATTGATATATCATTTAGTTTTAATGTGTATACTTTATATTATTTGCTATATGTTTCCATTGAATTATGGTAATAACTTAATTTTAACTCTTGTTTTCTACGGTTGGCCCACTATGATACTGAACCCTTCATTTATTAATTTTTACAACCAATATTCTGCCGTAGGTACAACGTCAGACAACCATGTTACCTCTAAAACAACCACTTCTTGCACGAATGTACGTATTTTCCTCCCCCCCCCTTTTTTTTTCCCCACGACGACTTTGCTTCTGGAATAGGCCTATAGTAAGCGTTTCGTGACCTAGAGTCCGCTTGATTCAGGGGTTAGTGTCTAAAAAGTCCGAAGTCTAGTTACCAGTATACAGTAGCTTCCTTATTCCTCTTGGTTTTCCTTAACGTATCTTTCTTTATCCTTTTATTTGAAAATTAGTGTTCTACTAATCTTTTTTAGTCGAAATATTGAAGTTTTAAACAATTCATGTTAAATCATCATTAAATGATTAATTCTGTCTGTTATAAAGAAGATCTGAATTTATTTATGGGTAAAATTCATAATACCAAATCCTCTTTCACATGATGCTGTTTACATCGTAACACTACAACAGTATTGATGAGTTTACTTAGCAAGACATTCCTTTCAGTCATAGAGACAACTTTATCAACGAGATCATGAAAAATGGTAGTTTCTGCCCATTTACTCTGAATTCATACCATTCACCCATTGTGGCTTTTTATATGTCTTCCTCTTCTTCACAAGTCAGTGTTGCCTTGAAGCAAGTAACCAAGTTTTTATTTTGTGTTTTATTGCCGATATCCGTAAAAAGTTAGAACATTATTTTTGTATTAATAATTATATACCTTGTTATTGGTGGTAATGATGAGAAGATATGAATAAAAAAAAAAGAAACAAATTTTTATATTATTTTGATGGTGTTTAGGTAAAAGGGCTTAACGTCGTTTAAACAATTTTTTTTGCTGTAATTAGTGTAAATTATTTAAAATTTAATTACAAAATGTGAAAATATGTTTTTCACAATTATTATATGTACATTACTTCATATTGTTGTTGTTTAGTCAACTATCCGAAGACAGGTCTGAAACTCACAAGTGTTACCAACACGGCACCACTTATGAGGCAACTAGGCCAGGAGATAATGGGGTAAGGTGGCCAGTTCCTTTCCCCCCTCCTTTGCATACATCTTCGATTAGCTTACACTAATCAGACTTCAGATGCATACAAACATTGTTTATCCTCTGACACATATTGTCGTCAAGTGAGATGTACTGCCTGATAATAGATATAGGCCTACATATCAGCCAGAATCTCGACATAGGCAATAAGGTACAGTAACTAATAAGGTTAATAATATGTTTAAATTTAATTTTTGTTGTTTCTGAAAATCTTTCTTTTCCTTTACTTAAACACCATCGATATATTATATTATATTGCACTTATATCAGAATGGAATTTTAGCAGTCACGAATTGAACATTTTAATAATAATATTTTATTTATTTATACTTCAGAGTTAAGGCCTTAGAGCCTTCTCTTACACTCTACCAGTCATAAAGTACACAAGCAGTAAAATTTAACAAAATACGAAAGAACAAAATTGTTAGGCACCAGATTAAATTTTTTCGTCTTCAAGGCGACCTAACGTCTGGAAATTGTCCAGTCTGTGTGTGTGTGTGCGTGAGGGGTCATACGACCCAACGCTACGACCTAGATATATTGCGCTTACCCTCCAAACTAGGTCCAGTTCTAACTCACACTGACTGACTGTACTACAATTGGCTTAATATTCACATTTGAAACAGGCAACCTCGTACCTGAATCAGCCCCCTCTGTGCGTCGCCAGCGTTTGGGGAATGCTGTAGAATGATAATAACGATTGGACGGAATTATGTTGATACGTAACGTGGGGAAACTGATGAACCCCGAGAAAAATCGCATCTGCGACCTTGTCCGTCATAAGTTCCACTAGATTTCCATCGAGACTCGAAGTCAGACCGCCTTCATGACAGGCTGAAGGCCTGACCCTAGGACAATGCAGGAGTAGGCGCATAGAATTAAGAAGCAACTTGTTTCTATATGTCCCTGAATGGATTGAGAAAAGCGAACTCAGTCCATTATTTTACCATTCGGCTGGGCCCTTCCTTGATATTAATGTCGTTTCTTAAATTGTTAATCGTTGCATAAAACGGTGATTTGTTTAGAGTGGAGAGTAACGTGGATTGAATTTAGCGAACTTCACTTCAGACCTTGCTCAGCTTAATTTTCCTGTGTAGTCAGCAGCGAAATAGTCTGCTATCCACGGACTTAAACGGATAACAAAGTTTTGTATTTCAGGCCTTTGTCGTTTATCTGCCGTGATGAAAGAGCAGAACCGGTCTTATCCGTATTTATCTATTGCAGGCACCCCAAAATATAGCAGTTTATGTGCTTTGAGGTGGGGGGAGGGGGAGAAACAGGTGGTTCTTTCTACTGGCCTTGATGGAAGACAGCTGATGTGTCTAGAAAGAATCGTAGATACGAGTGGTGATTCTGGTTCTATTACTATGATCATGATCCTGGCCTCTTCCTCCCCCTCCTCCATTTCCATATATCTTTAAACTAGGCCAAGGTTCTGCACAGTAGGCTGCAGTTTTACACTGACTTAGGCAAGCGGCCATTTTACTTTCGATTGTCAACTTTGGACTTGTGACGTCTTACAGAGAACCTTGTAGGATTAGAGATTTTAATTTAAAGACAGCCTGCTAGCACTCTTGACGTAGACGACTGGGTTAATGGGTGAAAGGTCACCAGTTCTGTTCCCGACAACTTGCTCCTCTTAAATAACATTTTCGTTGTGATCAAGACGTTATTGGTTGGTCGATTGGCCAGTACTTGCTATTAGACACCAGTTTAGCGGGATCGAATCCGGCAGAGGACATAGCCCTCTTTTCGGAGGGGAGTAAAGCTGGGAAGTCCGTATCATAGATCTCAGGTTATATAGGATTTTAGTACGATCATCGTAATGTAATCTGACTCGGACAGAACATGATGTTGTCCACACCTGTGGAGTAACGGTTTGAGCGTCTAGCCGCGAAACCAGGTGGCCCGGGTTCGATTCCCGGTCGGGGCAAGTTACCTGGTTGAGGTTTTTTCCGGGGTTTTCCCTCATCCCAATATGAGCAAATGCTGGGTAACTTTCGGTGTTGGACCCCGGACTCATTTCACCGGCATTATCACCTTCATTTTCATTCAGACGCTAAATAACCTAAGATGTTGATAAAGCATTTTACTATACACTGGTGGTCAATGCCTCAGTTTTTTTTTTGTTTGTCCCGTAGTTTTAAATGTTTATTTAAAGCGTCGTAAAATAACCTACTAAAAAAAAAAAAAAGAACATGATGTTTTCCCATCACTGATTTAGAATAATGCCAGGTATGCATTGAAAAACATGTGATATTGTTCTCTTATATAGTTAAAATGGTAGCGTGTTCTCAGTCGTGTATTTGTCTTAGACAGTTTTTGTACCCCTGCAGGAGCCTCGCTGTTTGTCATGAGCTGTTGTGATCATTATGGTAATAAAGATGCAACTCTTGAAAGTTTTATTATTATTATTATTATTATTATTATTATTATTATTATTATTATTATTATCAAGAACTGTATTATTTGGGCCATTCTTTGCTCATCTTTGCGGAATTATGAACCAACACACCTACGAATAGAGATTACCTTTTTGACCATGTGATCATCATGATATGAGACCGCCGTTTGTAGGTGCATTCTGTACATAACTATTCAAGTATCCATTTCTATTGAGAGATAAATTTACATTTGCCTACTATTGTTGCCAACACGGTGGCTTACTCACTAAATCTAGTTTTTTTGGTCCTTTGTTAGTGGCTAAAATTCATTAAACGGTGGGCAGTGGAAATCTAGTTTATTTTAATGTCACTGGAAATTTTTAGTGATTTTGAAATCATTCTCAAACACATCTGTAAGGCAGATTATATATAAAACACGACTCTTTCGACGATGGCCATTATCTTTTCAAAATACTTGTCTTGCAATATTAGATGTCTTATCAATGTACTCTGTAGTTAACAGCATAACCCAATGGCTGGAACTGAAAACACAGCATAGTCTTAATACACAAAATGAGAAATTAATTCCATGATGGCGCGTTTTTTTTTTTTTTTTTTTTTTTCCCCGTTATTCTTCAATCAAGCAACTGCTGAGAAGACTTTATGAATCTATGGAAATACTGAAAAATGTTGGCAGACTAAGTTTCCATTATGTTCTACAACAAATTAAGGTTTTCTTAATTCAATACAGACCACAAAGTTACTGAAAACGTTGAAGTATAGTAGTGAGTGATGAACTCAATGAAACGAAACATTTTCAGCATTACTACTACTTGTAAAGTTTTCCAGTACAAAGAGGTACCAACTAAAAGCCCGTTAAAAGAATTACAGAATTCGCGCCATCAATGCTAGGGTCTATGTCGTGCTTGGTGAAATTCAGAAGTGCATTCAAAGTATTGTCATTAAACCAAAATTAGAAATAGCATGGGAATTTCAGTAAATTTTGAAATTAGGGCTGCACTAAGATGTAGTGGTATGTTGCTATAATTTTTAATAATTATTCATACTATTATATCTTACATGCGCATTATTTAATAATTAAGTGTAAAAAATCTATAGGAACGTAAATCTGATGGTTTTTTTTTTTTTTACATATTTGGTGAGTTTTTGTAAGCGTGCAGTGGTTTTTCGCAGATTGGAGCTGGCAACACTGCTGCCTACCGGCAGTCGAGTAATAGAATCAGGTGGTGGTGGTGGTGGTGGTCGTCGTCGTCATAGCAGTGAAAAATTAGTCTGACCCCTGCACTGACTTTTCCATCTCTTCTTCGGGCGTGAAAGATATCTTCTCCCTTTTTCATTGGGAATTGGGAATTTCTTTACATAATCTTCCGTGTCTCATTCTTGTATAAATTTGAAAGTTTTACTTTGTTAATATTTCATCAGTATTTTATTAAACACCCAATGCCCCTGAAGTATTTTTGTTTCTTACATTATTTTTGTTAAACTCCTTCTAGAAGTAGTAAAAGAAGATATTTTATTAATTTGGGTTAAAATTCATTCGTTTAATGAAATCATTGCAAAGTAATAAACCACCATGCGAAATTGTCGTACGTTTTGATACATTGTGACCACTGCAACAGCTTGCTTGATAAAATATGAGAGAGGAGTCTCGCAGCGATCTGAATAGAGTTACCTGTGACTCCGTGCCAACAATCCATTTTCTTCACCACCGCCGTCTTTTGAATTTACTCACGTGCCTCTTATTTCTTCAGCCAACCCCGTTTTCCACCACCAGCTCCTCTGTATGTCTTAAACCCTCGTCTTAATGTCGAACTTGAGCGATGTGGCAGTAGGGATTGCAAACCATTTATTTGTTGTGAACTTGTTCGTAATAGAAAGACAATGTGGAAGTTTGTTGCCTGAATTATAGATGAAAGGTTCCTTCTTAACCTTAACTTTGTGCTCAATACTAACGAGTGTCTTGACATGAGGAGATACTGCGCAGTTACCGCGTAACTCAGACATACAAACAAGCTCTCATTGACGCTGGTAAGCCACGTTGTGCTCGCACTGTAGCGTCATTGATTGTTGTGATAATACGAGGTTATTCTCGTATTCAATTGATCAGCGTGTGTTTGTATATGATATTTTCGCCAAACGTGAAAATTGGAGAAGACGTCAAAAAGACTTTCGTAGAACATTTTCAAATTCCCCGATATCTATTAATTTGTAAAATTGTGATTTACAAATTATTGGCAAAACTTCGTACAACGGGCTCACTGGTGAAAGAGAAAACTAAAGATAGATATTGTATTCTTACTGAAGACAAATTGGGCGATATAAGTGCCTGTTCAGAAGTCAGTTCGAGAAAGTTTATTCGTAAGTTAGGACAAAACAACAATACAGAACAGAAATTTCGTCGTGTTACTACTACCAATATTTTTAAACAATGTGAGGCATGCTTCTTAGCAGAGGAACAGCATTTCGGGACTATAAATTAAGACCAGTACAGATTTTTGTTTCCGTAAAAACGGAGAAACGGCGATTCTTTTTGCTTTCCGCCACCAAGGCCGTAATGAAGTCGACAGAAAGTTTCCTAACTCAGATACATATTATTTAGTGTAAGTATTTTGATGTACTGTACGTTGTCATCGTTAACAAGAAAAGAAAGAGGCAATATTTATCATGTAACTTATTTAATGATATTCCATCAATTTCATGAATTATTTAGTCTCGGTGAAGCGGTGCTATAACAACATAGCTGTTAACGCAGCGCGACTTTGTCATAGTTATATAGGCCTATGTAAAAAAAATAAGTAGTCAAGTAAGTTATTCTTCCGTGTTTTAAACATTTTCGAAAAGAACTTGTCTTTACTTGAATATATCCATATATTCATGCAATATCACTTGAGTTTGAGTAAAAAAGAAGAAGAAGAAGAAGAAGAAGAAGAAGGGAAAGAATTATTTTATTCCAATCCATCATAGTTTGGAAACTAAGCATTTGAGCGCAGATTTGGAATCCATGTCCCTCCATACTCGTTGGCATATTTCGGGTTTCATTTCTAATTAAAATGTTCTGTTCTTATTACTTATTTTCAGGATCAAAATTTTAACTGCAGCCCCTTCATTGTGGTACGCCTGTTTCCTAATTTAGATAGTGACGTTTATTTTTGAGTGCAATTACCTGAACATGGACGTAAGATGTTATATTATTTGTATACGTGATGATTAGACCCTGATTTTTCTGACTTAGTAAATTAAAAATGATGTAGGAAGTGGGTATAAGTATGGATTTTTAGGCCTTCACTACACTGAGACTGCTAAACACGTGGTATTTCAAATGGAAGGGGTTTCTACCTGCGGGGAGTGCATTGTAATCTTTGTATTGTTTACGTTCACTGTCAAAGAATTATAGTAAATAGATTTCAGAGTCATTGTTTATCAGACCGTAACGAACCACCCAATGACAATAAGGATTTTACTTGAGGTAGGGGAGAAAATGTTTACTGGTCTTGAACTGTACTAGGCTATATAGCAAAGCTTTCAGGTCATAAAAATTCGAGCCCTGAATGACAGTCTGATTTTAGGTATGGTTTTCCTAGGTTTGTCCGACAAGTAGGCCTACTACCTCGGAAACGTTTGGATATTGACGAGTTTCCAAACATTTGAAAATGTATTTTCATATTTCAGTACTAATGACCCATTCTCAATGAAAATCAAACATAACGTGTTAACTGAAGAATGTAAAAGTTACCGTAAAAGCTACTTGGTAACTTCCTTGTTTTACTCTTCTTTTAATCTGTATACCTTTTCTTCGAAATCATTACACGTATTTTGCAGCATTGCATTATTTATTCATTCTTCATATATTAAGAAAGAAGGGAGTGGAAGGATTTGATATCAACGCTGAGAGTGGGGCTTTATGAATTCTAGCAAAATACCACTAAACGCTTGGACATATTTGAGGCCATTTAAATTTGTGACGCTTTCAATTTCAACGTTGGAATTGAACCATGACCAGAAATGGCCCACGATTTATTTCTGGAGCTTTCTGCCAAGAGCAGTTTTTTTACGTGCCTTAAATCTACGATATCCCCCAGGTTTACTTCCTCGCGGAAGAGACCTTGCTAAGGATTTTATTGCCCTTTTGTCTTCGGCCGGATTTGAATAAACGGATCTCCTATCCAACTGCCAGCAAGGTAACCACAAGACTATCTAGATCAGTGGGACTGCTGTAAGATGCAAAGCTGTACTTCGGCTGAAACTGGACCATGTTTTTGGCTTAAAATATGTTTCTAATAGCTAGGTTCCGAATTTGTAAACAAAGTACTCGTTCTGTGGAACACGAGAGTGACTTGTTTGGTGGACGTTTGTAGATGCATGATACAGTGTACTGTATAGGCTATATAATATATCGTCTTTGTTACTGCAATAACTCCTATGTGCAAAATGTAAATTTTTTCAGTAGAAAGAAAAAACACATTTGTTCATCTTATGGCAGCCGTACAAGGAGACTGTGAATTCTTACATTTTCGAAACAAAGAAATATAATTACATATAGGAGATTTTATTTGCTGTTTCACTGTTTAAGTTATTTAATAGGGCAAAAATCTGAAACTCGATCAATATTCACATAGGAGTTATTGCAGGAACAACGGCAATATGTTCTGTTGGAGAATTATATTGCATGCATATTTTGCTATTCCTTGAGGAAAAGTCATAGTTTTACTCGCATGTACAGCAGGCCATCTCGTTTTGGAACTCAAATTTAAGTAAAACAACATTTTGCTTTGTGGTACCGTAAATAATGTTCAGGCTACTGAAAGGAAAATCGCAGTAGTTATCGAAACTTGTGTAAATCCGAAAATCTTAATTTTCAGTAGGCCTATTATGTTTTATATTGACAACATCTTGCCATGTTAAAAAAGAAAATATGAAGAAAAAGAGTTAGTTGTTCAATAGATTCAACGCAAATGAGATAACTTTATGCGAGAAACATCTCAGAATGACGTCCATTACATATTGTAACTTTAGAGAATATGATCAATTCGTTGATTTGTTCTCTATTCATTGTATAAATTGCAATTGCGTATTTAAATTACATATTTAAATATACTTAGCATTTGCTCATTTTATAATACTTGGGCTTTCCTGATAGAAGTTCAATAGATTCAACGCAAATAAGATAACTTTATGCGAGAAACATCTCAGAATGACGTCCATTACATATTGTAACTTTAGAGAATATGATTAATTTGTTGATTTGTTCTCTATTCATTGTATAAATTGCAATTGCGTATTTAAATTACATATTTAAATATACTTAGCATTTGCTCATTTTATAATACTAGGGCTTTCCTGATAGAAGTAGGCCTAATACTCGTATTTCAATGGGCATTAGTCCCGTGAGATAATCGGAATCTTGTTTAACGCGCTTGGGATGAAAAACCCCGAAGTCACAAGCTGGACATAGAACGCGTCATGCGGTACCGAATTGCTAACCAGAAGAATGAACTCCGAACCTAGAAGGTTGTTTGTGTAATAGGTTAATAATACATGGATGAATTTCGAACTCGAAACTCGGTACAGATTCTGCTCTGTTTGTTTGGACTATTGAAGGACGGAGGTGAAAACAATTATGAGCGAAAGAAGCAACTAAATGTTTTTATTTATTAACGCAAAATATCGTTTTATTAAAGAATAAAAATCAAGAGAAAAATGTTGGAAGTTCTACATGAAAATTTTTATATAATCGTAGTTAATTATTTTCTTAATATCCCTGGCATATCCTAACATAATTTTCTCTTTAGTAAAAGTATATCTCGAAGTTAGTATACAAACACGAAAATGATGCGAAAGCATTGGTCAGACAGATGTCTGGCTAGTGGTGCATAAAAAAGGAAAGCAATGCAGGACTGTGCAAATTCGCCCCAGCAGAATAATAAATTCACTGCTGAAAGAAATTCCTGAACAACCTGACATATTAACTTTGCGCTATTTTAACATCGCATATTACGCAAAGAGAAAGGTCAGCCTAAATCTGTTGAGAAATACTTGTGCCGTAGAAACCCATCATGCTAAAACTGCAAGAAAATGATAATATTGTATTCTTTCATAGCGGTAAGAACATTGTCAACTGTTTCCTTGCTAAAAGAATTTAGTTGTGCTATAAGGATTTTATCCCGAATCTTAAAGTATTCAGTTTGTTGCGTTTGTAGCTCAGCGCTAGTGCACTGGTCTTCCCCAGATTCGATTCCCGGTCTTGTTGCGATTGAACTTGTGATGGACAAAGCAGTTATTTCAGAGTTTTTCTCGGGGTACTCCCGTTTCACGCTCAGTAGTTAAAAAAATATACTGAAGTGAAATCTTGGTGGTAGTACGGCTTCCCTATGCTGGTCTCCAGTCCCAGAAGTTTATCAGGTACTCGTCTGGGGATAGGACTTGGCTCTGTCTGGTTCTGTCAGCACCTGATTCTCGAATGCCACCATGTCGAACTTGAAACAGTCATCGCACAGTAGGAAGTCTAAGTGCACGAATCCATTCTGAGTCCGACCCTGGGAAAGCCAGCAGCCAAGATACTGGACTACGAAGACACCGTTATTTCGGTTTGCCGTAGGTGGAGTTTATTAGGTGTCGATTGTATCTAGCTCAAATTTGGTTCCAATAGAATATAAAAGTTATTCTTATGAAATTATTATAAAAATAAAGTGGGAAAACAGTCGTTTGTAATTTAGCATTACCTCTTCTCCCACCTGATTAAGTTTTATATCTTCAACAGGTGACCTAATACTGTATATTAAGACGGACTAACAACTAAAAGACAATGGTTTTCTTACATTCAAGAAGAATGAAAAGTGCATATTTGGGTTTTCTTGGGAAAAAGTACCCAAACCTTAACAGTTCTATTTTCATTCCCTGTGCTTATACGCTGAAATTCATGGTTTTAGTCTGTAGACTATTTTCACATCTGCTTTAAAACTTTCTTTCAATCTTGGGATGAGAATTCGCCCAAGCAGCTCTGAAATGTATTTTGGATCATTCTAACAGCATAGATAGCCTATTTGTATTTGTGGTTTAGTTATTGTAAGTGATGGGAGAAGAATGACAGAACGAAATATACAGGTGTGTTCTATGATTACTTTTAATGGAGTCTTGTTTATGGACATGAATCACAAGGTAATAAATCGTTATTATCTCTATATAAGTGTGATTTTAATTCCACACTGTTATTTTCAGAAGACATGACCTATCTTCCTATATTAACCTAGAGATCATATTGTTTTCCTTCGAAACTTCACAAAACGCTGAATGACGAATGTATAAATGTTACATAATGTTAAAATCAAAATGCTAGATTTCTTTAAAATTTAAAAAAAAAAAATCACTACCTCTAGTCACAATTCTTTATTTTTACTATATTCGCCCGCTATTTTTATTGTAGTTAAAGCTTTATTAGTAAATACAGTTTGACATATTTAATATTAGAATTCGAAATAAGGCAGGGGTACAAGTGTACAGGTACAACTGCAAATACTTCAGATGTAAAAGTTGAAAAAGAACGTCCCGTAGACTTTTCGTTGGGACATGGCATAGAAGACATTGACTTTTGAGGAATTCCTTTCATGTTACACTATTGCACGTGGATTCTCCGTCCCCCGGATACGCACATCATGTCTATTCACCTTGCCACTGAATTGAAAACTTGCTTCATCGCCAAACACAAAGGGCGGTATTCATAGACATTTCGCTAGCCCTGCTACGAGCGTGCTAAACTAGCCCCGACTTTGCCAGAGGAGGGACGAATTATTCATATCGCTAACGTTGGTTTATGAATATGAAAAAGTTAGTTTCGCTGATCATCCACCGGAAGCCCACGCTAAAAATGTCTATGAATACGGCCCAAAACGACTAAACTGATCGTCATAATTTTCCAGTACATATTGCATTTCCATGCAGAAATAGGTGCGTGTCACTAGGTCTGTAGCCCTTCGGGATTGCAGTAACTGCAAACGGTAAGGCCACATATGCAGCTGCTTTCGTAGCATTCTTCCATATTGTCGTACGAGGCATTCCTAGTTTACGGCTAGCACGCCACACAGATTTCTGGGGACTACGGACGAAAGCTGCTCTGACATTTTTTACTCTTTCGTTTGACACTCGTGGACGTCCTGAACTCTTCCCTTTACAGATACATCCAGTTGTCTGTACCATCGACGAATGATATTATCGGACGGAGAATCAATTCTAAATTGCCGTCGGAAAGCTCGCTGTGCAGTAAACGACGGAACCGAACTCCGCAAACTGTAACACACGAAATGACATGCACGGGAGTCACCATTTTATAAATTTAACGCTATGACGCAATAAAGACGAGAAACAAAAACGGTGCGCTCAGGATATGAAATATTCACAGTTCTTCTTTCATTACACGAAAGAAACACGCATCCACTTTCGTTTGCAAAGCTATGCGAACCATCTAAAACTCGGATAATCATTTAGGGACAAGCTGTATTTAGCTGTTTACGGATATTGTCAAAACTGGTGACACCAGCTACTGCTCTCAAAAATTTCATTTCCGTAGCTAGTATTCTTCTTTTATCCTTTTTTATTCAGTTTTCGCAGCTATGTATCATCATCGGAGTTGCTAAGACGTTATATCTACCAATAAAATATATGGGGGGAAATGAAATAAAGTAGGAGCAATACAGACAGACATGTAAGGGATCGTCACATTTTAAGAAACATTATCAATTAAAAGAAAATTAAATTAATAGATGAACTTTGATAGAACTTCAGTATTCTCAATTAATAGCTTTATTGTTTTCTGTTTCATACATTGATGATGAAATAAAATGTCCGTTTTATAGTTGTCAGTGTTTATTTTGTGATATTATCCTGAGGTTTCAGACTGAGGTGCGGTATTACATCTTTGTCATAGGCCTGGGAAAAGAGTGTTTGAAATCATTTACCTATTTCAGAGGCAGGTAAAAAAATGCCGAGTTCGTCACCTCCTCTTCAAATAAACCATTTGCGATAATCACAGTCTGACGCTCGGTGATTATGCCAGATAGCAGTAGTATCTGTATTGAGGAAGGAAGGAAGGAAATTCCGTAACTCTCAATCCCTCCTATGTATTTTCCTTCGTTCCGCGAAATTTACCGCATTGTGTCGGACTCAATTAAAAAGCCTTATGACTTCATATGCAACAATACGTAACCAGCGATAGAGATTGGATGGCGGATGCAATGTTTAGTGCGAGAAATTTCCCCGTGTTTTTTTAAGGAACATATAAAAATTGTTCCCTCTAGTAAAACGTTTGTTCCCTCTTTAAATTAATTCTCTACAGTATTTCGAGGCCCCTTTTCTGCATTCTATTACCGGTAGTTTTTTGTGTCCGCCTCAGTTATTGTTTTCTTCGTCACAGGCACACATCAGGTCACAGGAATTTGCTGTCTTACTAGATATGTCTGCAATCTTAAAATCGGAATTAACTACGAGAAATGAATTATTGAAGGAAGAAAATGCTTGAACGCTGCTCTATTAAACATTATGTAAATGGAACCATACCTTCGATATTTATACTTACATACTGTATATGGAAAAAAGTGCCAATTTTCGGCCACAGCAATGCTTTCTTGTCTAACGTACAGTTCTATGTCTGGTTACAACTGGCGTTACTTACAAAGGAACCTTCCGAAAATGCAACTCCCAGCGAAGAGTGTAACTTATAGCAGTTTAAAGATCTACTAAAGATATATTCATTCCCAAAAAAGTAGCTGCCCATGTCAAGGAGTTGAAGAAATATAAGGCTATAAACATGGCATGAAGTATATTAGAGAAAAGTACTTTTCACTAATATTCCCATATAGCCTACTGAAGAAAAATTAGAAATATTAAGACAAAAGAATGTTTTGTCTGATACAGGAAATAAATGAACTGTTTTGTGTGATATAGGAAACAAATGAAATCTGTTACATTATATCGAAACACATATATTGACGCAGGGGCGTATTTTGCGGGCTACTGGGGCTACCGGCGGTAGCCCAAGGAAATTACAAAAGAAAAAGTTTATAATATAACATAATGTAATAATTTTGTATTATTAGTTTTACCATAGTAATTAAAATTAAAGTAATTGTTAGATATATTTTGTGTAATAATAGGGTCAGCGGTAGCCCAAACCCTTTAACCATTATACGCCACTGATATTGAGTGTAATTAGTTACCTATTGAGTGTAATTAGTTACCACTGCCACCGGGTATATACCCATTTGCAGTGTGAATACATACATACATACATACATACATACATACGTACATTTTATAAGTAACTAGTGGCTTGTGCAGCAAATACTGCTGCAAACTAAGTTCGTTAGACGTTCAAATAAAAATTTTTCAGATTTATTTTCAATGAAGAATACTTGTCTTTTTGATAGTTATTTGCTTCCATAATAATGAAACATACTCCCTCTGAATGGATTTTTTTAGGCCAAATACTTTTTCTTGAACCTAACCAACTTCAGTTTTTGAGTTTCAACGCGAAAACGCAAGTATCAATGTCAGGACGATAGCAGTAGCTATTTCAGGTCATTGTGGATTGTAGGCAAAAGTTAAAAAAATGTCAGGTTTGCTAAGCTTTTGAACAATAGCATTTTCGTATAGCTGCTGCATGTAGAACTTGAAATGTAGAGCGTAAAATCATTTTATCCTACTAAGAGATCTTGCTGAAATGATCTGGAGACTACAAAATTTTCTAGGCCTCTTATTTTATCAGTAAGTAATACCTTTTGATCGTTCCTTAGGAACTGTAATTTTTGCGCTCTCTCGAGCCAATACTGAAGACAATGACACATATCAATAACTACATTACACCGTCATTAAGTATATGAAAAAGACCCAACCCCACTGGGTTAATAAGTATAAAAATATTTGATTTTTAATAACAATATTATTATCTTAAGTTTTGTAGTTATATATAGCAGCCACTCAGTAAATTATAGAAATGAAGATCTAAATTAAGATATTCTCTACATTTACTTACATATCCACAAAACGTTTCACTTTCATGTCATCAATATAGCATCAATATTATGTACAATTAATGAAAAATAGATGCATCATGATATTAACTATAATAATATTTAATTTCTAATGGTAATAATGTCATCAAGCCACCTCAAGTTTCGTTGATTTGAATATCCAATACACAGTTGTACTCAGAAAATTATACATTGCAGAATCAGTTTTTAATAACAAATTGAATTGAGCTCTAAATATGTCGGCAATCCTGCAGGTCATGGCCTTCGTGTAATAGCCTATTGTTTATTGTAGTGTGTGTTTTGATCTGAAATTCAATCAAGTCGGCCGTGATTCGATAAAATTAGTTCTCAAAACTGACAACAGATGGATTTTGGAAAATAGGAAAATTATGTAGGAAAATTGACATTTCACTGAAAACTACTACTTTTCCGAAAAACTTTGGATGCCAGGCATGAAAATGAGGGGTCACTCATTAAAATCCGTTCAGCCGTTTTCCCGTAATTTCCATTACCAGTTCAAATTATATATATACAGTAAAACCTCGTTAATCCGGACTAATTGGGGAGATAAGTTGACCGGTTTAACGAAAGTCCGGATTAACTGAAATAACCTAAAAGAACAGTAGAAAGTGTATTAAAACTCCATTTATAGCAACAAAACACGTTTATTATGATGTATTTGAAGGGCTTAGGCCTAAATACACTATGCACTATATAGTACACTGAAACGTAAATCATTGTATAGTTTAATTACAGTACTTTAATGGAAACTTCATGGATTTTCTTTATTTTTAATACTGTAGGCGTAATATTGTAATTATTGTAATGCCATAATTCTAATGTATAAAAATAAGTCTTAAAACAAGGTTCTTTAATTTTTGCAACCCATCTTTTTTGCCTGTCCGGATTAAGCGAAGTCCGGCTTATCGGGGTCCGGATTAACGAGATTTTACTGTATATATATATATATATATATATATATATATATATATAAAAGAAACATTATTTTAACTGTGGACTAGACGGGGGTAACCTTGGCAACCGTTGTCCTATAAAGTTTTTTAAATGGGTTAAAGAAACTGGTAAGGGCGTTGACTCTACACGTCAATATTGGCGATGGCACCCATCCAATGTTTACCGGTGTCTGGAGCGAGAAACTGACCACTTACTTCTCATTAAAAATTTTGCTATCTTATTTGAAAATATAATTCTTGCAAAGATAACTTCACTTCGATGTTTCATTGGAAATACCCACAGTAGACCTAATTGGTTTCATTCAAACTGTGTTAAATAGTAATGTCTCATACATACATACATACATGTAATCTGTTATAATAATCCTACAGTAAACAATAGCACGTGACTGAAATTAGGCTTGATTGGCTGCAGTTTCACGCCACCGATTCTCAGTACGTGATTCCGCCAAATACCTTATTTGATTCCGCTTACTGTTGTATATATTCTGTCCATGTTCAACATTTTCCGTTACTCGTCAGAGTAGTCCTAACGTCATTACTATGCATTCGTTTGTTTAGGAAATAGTTACGTTCTAATTCATAAAATTAAATTATTTTAAACTTATGTGCAAGGTTAATTGCTGTCGGACGAAGATGTTACTCCTCTTTGATATTTAACCACACACATTGAGGATGCAGAAACCTTACTAGCACTTGCTTACGTGGACAAGCTCAAGGTCAAGGGACGCCAATTTGTTACAAGAACAGATTAACTTGGTATTATCTTTATATTCCTCGGCTTGCATAGTAAATAAACATGAAAGTACCATTTGTTTTACATAAAGTTGTACATCTGAGTCAAGTTATACATTTTATCGTATTTACCAACTAAAATTCAAATTTTCTTGTAATATAAATACAAGGTTAGGGTCCTCGAATACTGAACTATATTTTTCTATATTGTGTGAGTGTTTCGACTAGGAGCCAATCACGGATATGACTGCTACGTGATTGTGTTTACATTAGGATTATTCTACCAGCGAAAAGATGATGCATGCATGCATACATACATACATACATACATACATACATACATACATACATACATACATACAGTCAGTCAATGTCATAACTGATTTCTGATACTTAGGATACTTACAAGAATGTCAGGATACTTACAAGAATGTCATGCGATATAGTAATTTGCCGTGAATTATGTGCAAATGACTATGATAATTGTGAATTATGGAGAAGTAATGGAATGGTGACATGTCTTTATCCCGTCATAATTTTTGACAATTACAAGTTCCTGTTGCTCCCGCTAAGATTCGAACTCGAGCATATAGTGTGGAAAACAAAGTTTTAACTTTTCAGTGATGTACAGCTCATCAGTTTTTTTAAGTCTGACTCTCACGGAAATCCACCAAATCTTCAAAACTTCATGCAGTATACATCCAAACATAGCGCCACCCAAGGGACTCGAGAACTTCGGTGTCCAGCGTATGAGCAGGAGTTCACCTTTGTTGAGTTTGTTCTGAAAAGAATATTATTGAGACTGCAATAACTAAATTTATAGTTTTAATCGGTTCTTCAACCAAATGGATTTAGAAATATTTCACCCCTCGAGAGTGCTCAGTCGTTTTTGACTATCTACACATATTGATCGCGATCTTCCAATTATTTGCTATTTCCACAACTTTACCATTCGTGATTAATTCTGGAATACGTCTGTCGATTATTCATGTAAAATTTTATTTTCATTTAGGCCTACATCTGTATTTCGTTATGTTAGTTATAATTTTTAGGGCACCAACATGTATATACTTCAATGCATTCCTATAAATCTCATTTCTGTGGTTTCAATTTTCTTGTTATTGTTTTGAGGATCTAGAATTCAAAGTAATGCTATAATTTAGGTATAGTACTAATATAACTGCCAAGTTTTTTCGTCATATCTTCGGTATGACCTACTGCACTTAATTTTCACGAAGATTTTGTGGAGTGATGCAATATACTGTTGCAATCCTCTCCTGGAAGAAATTAAGCCAGTAGTTGATTGTTTTATTCTTGGAAACGAAGTTCGTACACAGTTTTCTTTTTCCGCATTTAGAAATGATAAAATGACGGTTTCCTGCAGTCTGCAATTTCCTTTTAATTATTCTTAGAAGATTGAAGAATTTTATACAGCAAGCGAACTTTGATTTAAAATCATTAGGAAAGACTTTGAACTGTGAAACCTGTAAGTAAATTTTAACAAATTAAGCCAAAAACTTATCGCTGCAATTGACATAGGCCCTAGTAGCTTATTCGTGAATTGTACATATTTCAGCAACTAGAACTGGAAGAACTAATGGGAAAACTGTTAAGGTTATTTTCATTGCTTTAAGTACAGTTTTACTTCCGTGTGTGGCGTTGGAGGATAACGAAATTTCACCTTATTTTGTAGTGTATTTAAAAGAGTATTTTCTTACTATGTACGCTGATGATACTACGACTATTGTGAGTACTGAAAACGAAATAGTTTAGAACACAAGTGTAATGAGTTGTTGAAGGATCTTAAATTATGGTTTACAGACAGTATGCTTTATTTGAATATTAATAAAATCTGTTTTATTGACACAATGTTCAAAACAAAAATGAAAATATTTTAAACGTTAGTATTAACAAGCACCAAGTGTGCCAGTCACAGTCAACTAAATTTCTTGGCTTAATATTTGATGAACATTTGAATTGGAAATTACACTGTTCACACCTAATTCAGAAAATGAATGTTGTCTTTTACCGAATTAGAAATTTGAGATCTTGTTTGTGTCATAGAACCATACTGTCCTTTTATTATGCTGAAGTAGAATCGAGATTATCATATGGCATATGTTTCTGGGGGGTCAAGTTCGAAGATGAGTGACGTTTTTATTGCTCAGAAGCATGTTGTGAGATGCATGACAGGTGTTGATAATCATACATCATGTGGGGAATATTTTAAAATATTTTGATATTTTAACAGTTTCTGCTTTATATGTTTTTAACCTTATGAAATTAATACATTCTAATCAGAACCATTTTTATCGAAATAGTGATTTTCCTTATTACAACACTCCTTTTAAGAAACATTTTAATATTCCAGCACATCGATTGACAAGTTTCAATAAAACCTATGTGGTCTATGGGTTAAAAATATATAATGGTTTGCCTCGTGAAATTAAAAATGCGAATGATTTAGGATATTTTAAAAGATACATACAAAAAATTTAACAAACCTCTGTCCCTACAATTTAGATGAAATACGTGTGGGTTTACATTGGTCCTAATTTATTGTATTTTTATCTATTTTAATTATTGTTTTCTGTTTTGTTCTCTCTCTTTCACTTTGACAAGTCCTATGGTTGTAACTCTTTTATGATCAAGTGAAAATGAAAAAAAATAAATAAATAACAAGTCCCATTTTGTAGATTCTGTATCTTTGGTACAACGCGCGGTTGTGCCTTGCTCATCCGTGAATCATGGCAGATAGCATCCAGGCTCAGCTGCGTGCTAGAGGAGTGGTAGTGCGTGTGGGGCATTGCATTCGATTTTTGCTTCGTTCATTTTAGTGGATAAGTAAGTAGGACATTAATAATTTCGAGTAAAATTCTATAAACGATTAATTATTTAGTACACACAGCACTGGATTGAGTGTTGACTAGACTTAACAGAAGTCAGAAATAAAATAACCTACTGAATGATTATTGTAACAAATGGATTGCAACAATTTAGTTATGAAATACGAAGACAACCGGTTAGACGCGGTTCTTCAGTCGGGTATACATCCCTTGTTTCCAATTCTACCATGGAACGTTTGAAGATGGTGGTACAAAAATACTTGTACATGAGTGACAAGAATGGAACTCCTAATTATATTATTAATCTATAGTATGTTAATTGAATAACTGTGCAGTTCCATTTTGCTTTTAAGTCCCAATTTATTATTAAGAAAACAAGAAAGTAAGAGATTATAGAAATTAGTTTACTTTTAGCAACAGAGCATTAATAGGTAGTAGAGTCCACACCTGTGGAGTAACGGTTAGCGGGTCTAGCCGCGAAACCAGGTGGCCCGGATCCGATTCCCGGTCGGGGCAAGTTACCTAGTTGAGGTTTTTTCCGGGGTTTTCCTCAACCCAATATGTGCAAATGCTGGGTAACTTTCGGTGCTGGATCCCGGACTCATTTCACCGGCATTATCATCTTCATCTCATTCAGACGCTAAATAACCTAAGATGTTGATAAAGCGTCGTAAAATAACCTACTGAAATAAAAAAAATGGGCAGTAGCTTTTTTTAAAAAGGAGGATATCTTCTACAACAGTCCTACGCTTAAGAGGGGAAGTGAAAGGAATGCAGGAACCCCCGTCCATATCCTTTTCGCTTACACTGCTTTATAAACAAACGCAGAGTAAGGTTCTGTGCATCAGAGATGCAATTTAAGCGACCATCGAGAGCCGAAAGTTCGTAAAAGCTGTGATACCGGCACCTAATCTGCTTGTACCGCATCAAAACATTACTGTCTCAGCCGGAAGGTGGAGTAGGGAGTTAAGGGATGATCTACAATGACTCAATCGAATTATTTACGCCTAGGCATGTTCTACAAGACAGGCGATTTGGCAACACAGCGTGTGTGCACGCTTCCTCTGAGCGTTTGGAGACCGTACTCTGTGTGAGAGAGAGAAGAGACCTGAGAAGACGGAAAATTCTACGCATGGGTAAAACATTCTTCCACCCCTGAATATAATATTTGTCTGCGAGGATTGGGGGTGAAGAAAGACATGTGCTTGTTCTTTTAAAGTTTATTCTACTTCCGTTTATAAGGTTTGTGTGGCGTTTAATAATAATAATAATAATAATAATAATAATAATAATAATAATAATAATAATAATATTTTGTCTCGTATACTATGGAATTTCTTCGGTGCTAATCAAATTTTGTTATATCTACAAAGCTACTATGCTATCTATATGTTTGAAATCTGTTTCAATACTATAAGTGTATCTCAGACGGATTTTCCTTGGAGATCTTTCCTTCATGAATAGTTTGTTACTTTTTTCTCTTGGTGCTCGTATTGCATGTAAAGTCAGACAATTTTATTGTCCACTCTGTGTCTGTAGCAAACCATTGAAGTACCGGTATACGAAAAGGAATAAAACTTAATAAACATATGAAGGCCGGGCTTAAAGTTTTCCAGCAGTGGCAGTGTGAAATTTGTATGTAGGCCCAAGTGGAAAAAGCAAATGAACACGCTTTTCTTGGAAACAACTTAAGTGGACTTTTATATCACTTTACCTCTAATATTTAGAAGAATACACTTGTTTGTGTAGATCCTCTGATTGAGGTTCTGGCTGATATGTATCAGGCAGTACACCTCATTTGACGATATGTGTCAGAGGAAGAATAATTTGTTTGTATGCATCTGAAGTATGACTCTAGTGTAATATGTAGCTAGTCGGCGATGTATGCAATGGAGGGGAAAAGAAATTGGCCACTCTACCCCCTTATCCCCTGGCCTAGTTGCCTCATAAGTGGTGCCTTCTTGGTGTCACTTGTGACATTCAGACCTGTCTTCGGACAGTTGACTAAACAAACACTTGTATAGTGTTTGCAGTCTACTTAATCAAAGATTCGTTATATCTGAACTTATGCCATGTCCCCTGTTTCCATTTTTGTTACTATATAGATTATTTTGAAATGTGACTTTTGTTCAATCCAAGTGTATATTATAGGTATATATAGCACTACCACAGTCTAGTACAGGCATGTCAATTGATGGCCACAGGAGCAAGCGCGCGCTTTAGAGCCCACAAGAGCCTGAGCGCTTTACAGCGGAAAGGAAAGAGACAGACGAAAGAGGTGGTATATCCGCTTGATCGAGCTACATTCAGGGATGGCCAGCACTGATTCAATAGATAAAGGGAAGAAAACTTATTAAAACTGAATCCATGTTAATTTTTAGATTTACCTGAGAAGTATAAGTGCATTATAAGAATGTAAGTTTTAATTTTAATGCTCATTTTTCACAAGTTTGATTTTTTTATTCAAAAGAAATATTTTCTCAACTTTTCGTATAGAAAAATGAAATTTTCAGGTATAGGCCTATTTAGTAGCCTTACAGAATGTTTTCGTAAATATAATATACTGTATATACGTATTACTGAAGATAATATATTGAAAATTTTGAAAAAATACGCATGGAAATTGTTTGTAAGGAAATGAATTAACAAAACAACTACTGTTACATCATAAGCAAAAGATACGTGCCCATGTGTTGTAAAAATGTCAGCTCTATAGCTTCAGCAGATTTCGAGAAAATAATTTAATATTCTGATGATAGGAAGTTGCTCACAAATATCACCTTAAAAGCATAATGCGATAAGAGTTTTGTTATGTAATATTAGTTACACTTAAAACAGATACAGTACCTAGGTAACTTTGCTTTGTACTGTAATATGTTTCGATTAGTTTATTGATTACTTTTGTAAGGCTAAAGATACCATCAATATGAATTCCAACTTATCATGTCATACTCAATCTCTTTTTTTGGAATATCACTTTCTTTATGAATGATTTGTTTCATTCACTTAATACAGTATAATATTTAATGTTATGTTTTATTTAACGACTCTCGCAACTGCAGAGGTTATATCAGCGTCGCCGGATGTGCCGGAATTTTGTCCCGCAGGAGTTCTTTTACATCCCAGTAAATCTACTGACATGAGTCTGTTGCATTTAAACACACTTAAATGCCATCGACCTGGCCCGGTATCGAACCCGCAACCTTGGGCATAGATGCCCAGCACTATACCAACCAGATCGACCAGTATAATATTATACTACTATGGAGTTTAAGTGAATATTCCTTCTTAACACTCTATTATGTTATTAAGATCTAAATCACAATTGCAATATTAAGAAATCAGTGTTAGTACTTTTGTTTTACAGACAATATAGATAATATTAAACAGAAAGAAGCCATATAAAAATGACATAAAATTTCACGGTCCGTTTGAAGTTTGTGCACCACTGTTTTCTTAGTCCAACAGGTTGCTTATTCATATACACAACCCTTCCTCTTTCCATTCTTAGCGCTTACTGCCCGCGCACGATGTCAAGGTCAGAAAAATGCGCTTGCTTTGACATTACTGGTCTAGTATATACAGTCCCGAAGCTTGATTGTGAGGGTGCTAGGAACAATAGACTGTGCCGGTACTATTTCGCATTGTCTGTAATGAGGCGATATTAGCGATCCTAGTGGTTAGCAACTATCTATGGATGCATGTTTACTACGTATTGAGCTTCGTGACTATATACTAGACTGTGGTACTACGATCTACTATGCGAGTTTTTTTTATTTATATATTAATGTTACTTTTTGACTCAGCCTCGTATAGCAGATAGCTGGTCAGGAGATAGGAAGAATAGCCTATAAAAGAGCCTAACGTCATAAATACAGTACCAGTTTTACTATAGACATACTGTTTATTATTATTATTATTATTATTATTATTATTATTATTATTATTATTACCTATACTGATAATAAATCTGTAGCCGAAATTTTTCTGGTAATTTTCGATTTTCCAAAAATAATTGGTCCTAACATATATAATTAACCGCCCTGAAACCGAAAATCACTTTTTTTAAATTTTTGTCTGTCTGTCTGGATGTTTGTTACCTTTTCACGCGATAATGGCTGAACCGATTTATATGAAAATTGGAATATAAATTAAGTTCGTTGTAACTTAGAATTTAGGCTATATGGCATTCAAAATATTTTATTTAAAAGGGGGGTTATAAGGGGGCTTGAATTAAATAAATCGAAATATCTCCCTTATTATTAATTTTCATGAAAAATATTACATAACAAAAGTTTCTTTAAAAATAATTTCCGATAAGTTTTATTCCATGCAAAATTTTTAAAGGACTGATATTTAATGAGATAAATGAGTTTCAAAATTACAATAATAACGCCATCTAAGGCGGTGTAATGAAATAAAAAACAAATGACTTCGTCTATAAGGGGCCTTGGACATCAACAATCTAAAGCTATGAAACATACGGTAGCCTACAGAGAATGTTTCTGTGTTTGTATGAAGTAATATCTGAAGCTAAATTAACCGTTTTGTATAATTAATTATTAATTCACTATTGGAAAATGTAGTTTCTCTAGATGGACATAATGCTATAATGTTATTACAGTAACTTCTGAGTGAATCGAGGGCAGGTAAGATTAAAATAGCTTCTTATGCACAGAAAACTTGATAGGCATTCGTTTCCTGTATTTCCTAAAATAATTTTTATGACCAAATGAATGTCTCTGGATCAAAATGATCGCATTTTAATTTTTTAATACAATTTAAATTAAGAAACATAATAAACGATTTATCCTTCTATCAAACACGAATGTTCCCTGGATCAAATGTCCTATTTTAATTATGTAATTACTTTATATTTATTTCTAACGGGTGCAGCGGAGCGCACGGGTACGGCTAGTTATTATTATAAAAGAGATGGAAAGCTTGTTGAACGCGTAATAACTGCAAGAGTCGCCGAAAAGACAGTGTGTTAAACTTACTGTCCATTGGAGAATGAAGACTGAGATAGCCGATAGTGGGAATACTTGTGAGGAGTTAGAACCAAAATATTGTGTTCATTCGTGATTATGGTTCGGATGCTATCATCTAAAAATCCGAGAAACATACGGGCTGATACATCTTAAGATTGCCTCTGATTGAGGTTCTGGCTGATGTGTATGTCTATTATCAGACAGTACATCTCACTTGACGATAACACGGAAGAACAATTTTGTTTGTATGCATCTGAAGGCCGATTAGTGTAATATGTAGCTAATCGGCAATGTATGCAATGGAGGAGGAAAGGAACTGGCCATCCTACTCCATTATCTTCTGGCCTAGTTGCCTCACAAGTGGTGCCATGTTGGTACCACTTGTGAGGTTCAGACCTGTCTTCGGACAGTTGACTAAACAACAAACAATATCTTAAAAATAAGCAAATGCAGATATAAAAGGAAAAATATATTTTGTAATTTTCAGTGAAAAATATACACATTCTTTGATGTCCTTCATTTAATAAAAGAACAATGGTTTTAAAGTGGAAATGCCTAGTTTTACATCGAAATTAGAGTGGAGAATACACGTTCCTATGAACTACGTTTCCATGAAACAATACATTTGACCCTTTAATGCATGTAAAACTAATTAATTACAAATAAATACACAAAATTATTACGTACATTTTTTCAACCTTTCTCGGTAGCATTACAGTTTATAACCGTACGCATTTTTAAAGCCTCGAATGATATTTCCTATTGTTCCTGAATACAATCTTCTGGCGTGTGAAATTCTTTCGACATCGCACGGCGTCATAGGAACAGATTTGAATAAGGTTACAATCATTATTGTTTAACACTAGTTCATCTTTTCCCAGTGTAGCTTCATTTCCGATAAGCTATCGCTTATTTTGCATATTATCTCTTAACCACAATCATTTCGACATAGCACTGCATTTACACCATCACTTTGCCTCTTGTTCCACCACCTTTCTTCCAGAAAAAAAGCACTGGTTGTTATTATTAATAAAACAAATAAGTGTGTCGCGATACCGTGGCGTTCAGTAAAGTGTGTCGTCAATCAAAAAAGGTTCGAAACTACTGTGTTAATGTATAGTTTTAGGATACAATTAAATTCAGTAATGTAGAACAAACTATAATTATTCTTTACGACGGTTATGGCCGGTTTGTCCAAGTACTGTTAGAACACTTAACGACTGTTAAACCGTCAACAGTTTGTTAAATACAGTTTTACCATTTGTTCAACACCATTTTGGCTTAACAGATTCTTAACCGTTTGTTAACTTTAAATGTAGGATTTCAGGCCGTTAACTCATTTAACAAATAGTTAAACATGGCGGATAACAGCACAGCTGTTCAGACAAAAGTTGTGAAAATAACATGTAATGTTTCTCTTTGAGGAATGTTTAGAGTAAGGGCCGGTTTCACCAAGCTTCGGTAAATCTGTCCAAATGAAACATTAACTAGTACTGTACATTAAAATATTTACAGGAGTACGTTTGTATGCGAGTTGTCTCCGTAGACTTCAAGCCGAGCAGCTATATGTGCCTCGTCGCGTTGGTTACATCATATCTCTCCGTTGGAGTAGTCAGTAGCGAGTTGGCTTTGCCATCACAGGGGCCCGTGTTCGATTCCCGGCAATAACTTTTTTTTATTAACGTAACTAATTTTTATACATGTTGCCTTTCTTCTTTTCTTCAATTTTGTATACTGGAACGAATTATTTCGCAACTCTGGCTCCACTAGGAGAATTTAAAAAACTCTTGGGAGATCAATTTTCTTCCCGAAATAAAACAAAGATAAACAAACAAATTAAAGAAAAATAAAAGAAATACACATGTGGATCTAATACATTATCTACATGCCACCGGCGTCTATCACTGCCTGGCATTTTCGGGGCATTGAGTCCATCAGATCGCGGAAGTAGTTCTGGTCCTTAGCGAAATCTTCCCGGGTAATCAGAACTTCATCCCAGAACTGATCTGGATTTTGAGGTGGAATGTCTCGATATTTGTCAGTCCTCCTCTGTTTCATGCTTTTCCGTGAACCGTCTTTGAACGTTTATGGCGGTGTGCGCGGGGTGATTATCCTGCTGGAAAATTAAATTTCCATCGGAAAGAAAAAGATTATAAATTCCAAGAATCCAGCTCTTTCGCTTCTGTTTTTAAGCCAGTGCAAACATATCTTATCGCTAGCTATAATATAATTCTAATAAGTGAAAGTTAATATACCAATTAAGTTTCGTTGTTTGAATGCACATTATGTATTAATTTACTAATATTTCTTAGGTGCCGGTATGTAGTTATAATAATCATTTTCATGTCTTAAAATAAAACTCAGTTGTATGTTACCTAGTTGAAATAGGCCACTTGTTCCAATTCACCAGCTACTATTAACTCTAGATTCTATGTTACTGGTTCTTCAACTATAGCCGATGTCAATAGAGCTTCAAAATACGCAGTGAGTAAATAATAAAATGTTTCAGCAGCAATTGCTTCTTTAGGACGAAATTACATATAATTTATACATGGACCTGAATTAGAGAATTTTATATGATACGGAATTCTCCTCGGAGTTTTGTGTACAGTTGACTACACACACATTCCTGTAATTATTGTCACCTGGTGGTCATAATGCTGAGATTTTTGTAAACAGAAATTCATATTTATCATTATAAAATATAACCATACTTATAATAATTATTATTATTCAATAATAGTCAATGCAACTTTCATTTATCAACTCTCTGCACTATATGAATCATGGCTACTGTAACAGGTTACGATTTTACACATGTTTCATGACTTACTCTACAGTACAGAATTTAAATAATAATAGTATCAGCCAATAAGAAGTTGTCTTATATATGCAAACTCATTACCAACTGCTGCTGAGTAGTTAGAATAGTATTAACGACAGTTAAAGTTAAGTGTTGGTTATTTTAAACAAAATTATGTTGGAAAAATGGAAAACATCTTAACAAAACGTTAAAAATAAACCAGCTGTTAATTTAACATTTGTTAAGCGAAATTAAACATTACTTGGAAAAACTGGCCATTAGTCTTACGTTTTGACTACTATTACTACTGCTACTGCTATAGAGCAGCTCAGCCTTTTTTTTATCTCAAAAATGGGATGTGCCTCAAAGTGGTGAGGATGTAGCTTCACTATTAGAGATCAGGCAACACGCGAATTTATCCTGTATATTGACAGTAGGCCTACTGAAAATATTAGCACTAATCTTGTATTATATCTCTACCTCTAGGGAAGCAGTAACCAGAGCATTCGAATAAAGACAACCAGATATATATTGGTTTTTAGTACGCTCACGATCAAGATAAGTCACTTCAAACTCTACGGTCGGACATCGGCAGAGACGTAATACAAAATCTGTATTTCATTAAGTGCATTACTTTTATCAGTATCCTCTGGTTGATATTCTGGCTGATATGTACAGCTGTCAAAAAAAAAAAAAAAAAAAAAAAAAAAAAACTGGCCGCACTCGTGAACAGCGAATATTTTCAAAGTCCACTTCGGGTCGCGGCGATGTTACACGATGCATGTGCTTGTACAAGCAGTTCCGGAACTATGAAAGTGTTCCATATCTGCGCCTCGTAGACCGGCGGTAGAGTGCTTGTTTAATGATTCAAAGGTCGTGGGTTCGGGCCTTCTTCAAGTTTTCATTTTATTTTTTAATCGTTCTTTAGCGATGTAAATGATATTCAAATTATCATTTATATCCAGTTATCGTTCTTTATGGATATCACGTTATTTATATTTTGTTATCGTTCTTTAGAGATATGAATAAAATTCAGGTCATCATTTGTATTCTGTTATCGTATTATAACGATATGAATAATAATTATTATTGTATCTCCAATGGGGGTTAGCCCTATTTTACATATGTATGTTAGGGCTATAGTTTTATACACAAAAAAGATAAGCATAAAGAGAAATGGAAAAGAAAATTAAATTAGCTTACGCGATGTAAACAAAACATAAGCAATCCGTAAAGTAGGCATTGCGATTGCAAAACAAATATCAGGTATCAATTTGAAACATACAAAAACATTAACAACACACATACGTAACACTTCTATAACATAAATATGCAGCTTTCCGTACCATACATCATAAATTAATACACAATAGTCACACAAACACAATCAAACTATAATTACGACATTGCGACGACATCAAGCATCCCATAACTGACTCACATACATAACAAATCAAGCATCCGTTACAACACATACACTTTAACATAGTAACCACACTTTTAAAAGTTACAAATTTGGCTCCAAGAAGAATAAATAGGACACTGTTACTAATTACTATTCTTCTACAATTTCTTAAATACATCTGTAATAAATCTGTGAAATTCCGATATGAATAATATTTACGTTTTTTTATATTGTTATCGTTCTTTAGCGATTTAAATAATATTCAAGTTATCATTTATATTGTTTTCCTTCATTAGCATTATAAAACAATATTCAAGTTATTTATATTGTTATTGTTCTTTCGCAATATATTAATTAAACAAACCGATATTTATCATTTATATTCTGTTATCGTTCTTTAGTGATACTGTATAAATAATATTCAAGTTATTTATATTGTAATCGTTCTTTAGCGATATAAATAACATAAATTTAATATTAGGTTTGGAAATATCCAGTTGCATAATACTGGTATTAGTTTTTCTTTTTGTATTATTACATTATACTATCTTGAACCACAATAAAATGAAAAGGAGTAACGAGGAATTGAACCTGAGACGTTGACATCTAAATTTCGACGTTCGTCCGCTGAGCTACGAGAGCAAAAGTGTGGAAACATTTTCGGAAAAATTGGCCCAATCACACTTTAAGATTTTCTGATGATTCGTAGGAGCTAGTCCAGGATGCGGGGGGCAAAGGCTAATTGAGATTTCCCGGTCTCTGACCGGGTCAAACATCCTGATAGAATTAATATTTAACTCTTGCCGTGACTTTCCGGAGGGCCCAATTAGTCAAATCCACTCTCCTCATCTCCACGCTTGGACCCCCTGGAATTTAATAAGATGCGAAAGAGATAGCGGAAAGCAACGGGATGTTACCGCATTTAGGCCTATCCTTTCCAAGAAAACTGCAAACATGAACAAAGGAAGCTTTTAATAGAAGAAGAAGGATCTTCTGCGGACCTCTGGAAAAAGAACTAAGGAAGAGACTAGTGAAGTGCTTTGTGTGGAGTGTGGCATTGTATGGGGAAAGAACATGGACATTACGACGAAATGAAGAGAAACGAATTGAAGCATTTGAAATGTGGATGTGGAGAAGAACGGTGCGTGTGAAGTGGACAGACAGAATAAGAAATAAAATTGTGTTTGAAAAAGTGAGTGAAGAAAGAATGATGCTGAAACTGAATAGAAAGAGAAAAAGGAATTGGTTGGGTCTCTGGTTGAAAAGAATAATAGACGACATTAGGATATGTGGATCATATGCGGAGACTAAGAGGAAGGCAGAAAATAGGAAAGATTGGAGATTGCTGTGTTTGCAATGAAAGACCTGCCCATGGACAGAACATTTAGGCCTATGTGTGTATGTTCAGAATGCCTGAATATCGTGTCTAAGAACAGTCGCTATTTGCAAAGACTAGTCAATTCCATGCCCACTCGACTGCAAGATGATCGAGATAAGAGGAAGATAGACTAAATATTGAATTGTGGCTTTTTGTTATGTTTTTTGAACGCTTAATTGTTTGAATGTTTTACGGCCGACGCCAGTAAATTTGTTATGTTTATGCCACGAAAGATATTTTATTGAGAATAAAATCTTTTTTCTTTCCATTTGCAGCCACAATATCATAATGATAATGTCATGGCATAATATATTAATAAACCAGATATTAATTACTAAAATAATCGTAAAAGAGAAAGGAGCCATTATATATAGTTTGACTCTCTCAAAAACAGAACAAAAAAGAACATAAAAAGCACGAGGTTGTAGTCGAACGCAGGATATCTCGAATGAGAGGCCTGAACGCTACCATTACGCTATCGAATAACACACAGAATACTTCAATTATATTTGTAGATATCAGGCAACGTGGTCCAACAACATGTAACATCGCCTGTCTCCGAATTGTAGCGAAGATACCCGAAGGGAACTTTGTTTGAGAAGAGCGGCCACTTTTTCTTTTGACAGCTGTACATCTATATCAGGCAGTACATCTAATTTGATAATACGTGTCAGAGGAAGAACAATTATTTGTAGGCATCTGAAGTCTGACTGGTGTAATAATTATGTAGCTATAAAATAAAGAGTAATCGGACCTTAAATTGCTGTACAGCGCTTATGGAGTGCATTGTTGCGACGTCAACTGGATCAGAATGCTCGCAAGAGTGGCTTAAGTGAAACGTCACAACTACATAAGCTTGTCTATGAAATGTTTATTCTTAATTTGAGAATCCATTTTACACTCTGATATCTTATAGGCCATGTGCTGTCATCGTTAAGGAGGCATTAGCTAAACTTTAAGAGCTGCATGCCAGTAGAAGAAGATCTTATAGGCCTATATCTTATTTTATTTTGCACAAGGTTTACTTTGAGAAATTCTACGCACAAGCACTATAACACACACACATAAAATTACTATCCTTACTTGTATATAATTGGATATGTAATGCTATAAAATTACTTATGATCAATGCACGTGACCGTCTCAAGATTGAAATGTATATAACTCCGTGATCTCCATGAGACAAAATTCGAATGTGTGTGTGTTGTACGATAGCTGCAAGAGCTATCTCGCGACTTCAAAACGAAACAGAACATATCCACCCTTTCCTAAATCACAAATTTGGAACTAAATGAGGTACAGATTGGGGTTTGTTTTAAAAATAACTTCCATCTTCGAAGGACATTTCTCCCACTTTGACCCCATGTATAGAAAACAGCGAAAAAAGTTTTCCGCTGGCTGACTTTTTCGTGTTTTCGTGTAAAAATTTCTGATTATGACTAGAAAGAAAGAGACATTCTGCATTTTCTTATCATTAAAATGTAGATTTAAACTTACGTGGAGAGTGAATGTTTTTTTACCAACATTAAAAAGGAAAAGTTTCTAACGGATTTAATATAGGTGTTATGACGTGATATGTTTCGTGTAGCGAAGATTTTGCATTTGGGGTAAATTTTCATTATATTGACATTTTAACACTTAATTACTTCGTAAGCAATGTTTAATTAATGCAAACAGATGTAACTTCAAATTCCCTACGTAAATTCCCACGTAACTGTATGTTCATGCGTTTTAATCGGTTACTATATATTTTACGGAAATGTGGCAACCTCGCTAGATTAGAAAAGGATAGCGCTTATTGTGAAATTCATGAGAAGGAAAGAGAGACTAGTTTCCATTCTTTGCTGTACTGCAATTTAAGGTCCGAATACTCTATAGTCGGCGATGTATGCAATAAAGGGGGAAAGGAACTGGCCATCTTACCCCATTATCTCCTGGTCTAGCTATCTCATAAGTGATGCCTTCTTGGTATCACTTGTGAGGTTCAGACCTGTCTTTACAACTTTTATTAGGTACTCTGCTGATATTGGTATTTACATACTGGTTGATTTCGTTTTAATGTTATGTTGATCACAGCAAGAAGAAAGTGTTATCTGATGTTACAAGACAAATATATAAGATTAGAAATAAAAGAATATGTATACGTCACTCGTTTTCGGTGGTCTTGCCGTTATCAAGTCTTACGGGTTCAAACCCGCCGAGGGCGATAGATTCTAAAGAGCGATTAAATCGAAAGAATGACTTCCTCCGGAAAGGATCTAAAATATGGAGGCCCGTGTTCTAGATTTACAATATGTAAAAGTCACTGGTTCCTAATATCTAATGCAAAACTGTTGTCATTGTCCATGATAAATAACAGTTAGGGCCTATAACAACCCAATATCTCTGCAAAATGAAAAAAACGAAAATCCATAGACGTCTGGTTGTAGATTCACATAGAACGCAGATTTATATTTAAGAGATTTTTAGAAGCTCGTAGTGGTAATTATTGTTTAATTGAAAATCTTCCCTTAGTGTAAATCATAAATTATAATGCGGAAATAACTTCTTCGGAAATTTACAAACTTTGAACATCTCTTTATTAAAATGTGACACTAATTGGAAACAGTTTTAATATTGGTCCTGTGTAAATGCTTACTTTCGTAAAAGAGTACCAGTAAAATAGAGTGAAAAAATATTATGTGAAAATATGTCTTGATATTCTGTCACATTGAGCGCACTTCATTATTGATGTTGCTGCAGAGAAGTATGATCTGGAGTTCGGTTAATGTATTATTGATTATTGCTGTTTACTTTAAAATGTCGAAGTTCCATTACTTTTACTGATCTACACTAATTGTACAAAAATGGCGAGACTTTGTCACGTGGAGTCAGTACAGTGCACGTATTCACCTAATATAATAGAGAATATTACATCAACGGTGAAGAAATATCCAAGCCTTGGAAAATTCGAATTCATGATGTGACTTATGAAGCTTCTTATCTTGGCGTTGTTTACGTCGTGACTAGCATCTCAAGGGCCTCTTATCAAAATTACGACAAATCTAAGATATTGTAATAACGCATCCATTGAATGGATCAATTCCTATATTTTATCGAAAGATTCACAATCAGTACTAATACAAAGCCTTGTTCGTTTTACTGTTTACTATAATATCGTCCGAAACGTGAAAAAAAAAGTATTGTAGACTGCTTACTGTTCATTTACACATTCAGTTCAGGTAGAAAATCTCGTTTGGAAGGGCAAGGCAGCAGTAATGAATTATTTCTGTAAAATACCCCTAGAGAAACAAAATCATAACACTAGAGACCATAATTTTTACCTCCGGGGAACTAAAGACTGTTCTTTGTCGTATTTCTATATGAAGAAACCGAATGTGTGTTTAAATTAGTCTATCGGATCTGAGTATTTATATTCGATTCCCGACTACGGTAAATATAGTATCGTGTACAGTAAATACTAACACTGATGCTGAAACTGATCAGGAAGAGGAAAAGGAACTGGCTGGGTCACTAGTTGTGAAGAAAATGCCTACTGAAGGATGCACTGCAAGGAATGGGGTGAACGGGAGAAGAGTTCGGCAAAGAAGAAGATATCAGATGACAGACAACATTAAGATGTATGGATTATATGCGGAGACAAAGAGGAAGATAGAAAATAGGAAATTCTGGAGAATACTGGTTTTGCAGTGAAAGACCTACCCTAGGGCAGAACACTATGAATGAATGATTACTAAGACTTTGTTACGTATATTTTATAGAACGAGTACTAAAAAATCTTTATATTTAGTTTAAAACAATTCTTACACTTCATAATGTTTGTACTTGTTGGATTCCCCGATCCCTAAACCTATTGTGTGTGTCATGTTCGAGGTAAGTAAATTTTCTTCCCGGATGTCCCTTGCCTTGGATGGGAGCGCCAGCACGGAAGTACTGAATTTTTTTCTATAAAAAAAAAGTGTTATCTTAAAATATAGTAATCTAATATGAATGAACATGTTATTGCTTCTTGTAAAATTGTTCTGAGTGGAACTTTTGTTCAAAGATTTGTTTGAATTAGTCAAGTGCTGTTGTTCTTTGAGGAAAGATAGTAGTGTCTTATTGTTACTCGGTGCGGTGATTTTATTTCTGTGCTCTTAGTTTCACTACTTCGGTTGCAGAATTGGTGATCAAGATAAAAATGGGCTCCATTAAACATTGGGAAACTAGGCAGGAATAACCATTCCTGGTCAATGTGAAGCATAAACTATTTGTGAAATCCAAAAAAGTCCCCCTCTGCACATAAAACTGAATTAATGAAATATTTTGCCAAAGAAATGAATAGAGAAGTCGGTGATTTTTGTTACCTGCAAGACTTATTTCCCAGTTTGACATACGCAAAGTTAAATGAGGGTATTATCTTTGGCCGACAGGAAAGGAAGCTTTTAAAAGACGAAGTTAAACAAATGTGGAACTGGCGCCTGGTGTGCCTTTAAGTAGTGCAAGGCTTTCTTGTCAATAGGAAGGATGAACAATATGAATATTTAGTGAACATAATACTATTGAATACAGTGTTATAAAGAAATTGAGTATAGGATGTCACTAAAGGTGCATCTCTTCTATTTGTACTTAGACTTTCTCCCTGAAAATTTGGACACTGTTAGTGATGGACGGGAAGAGCCTCTTCACCAGGACATAGCCACAATTGGAAAACGTTAACAAGGTCGTTGGAATCCTGCAATATTGGGGGATTATTGCTGGTTTCTAAGAGAGATAGTAATTCTGATTAGGACCTATGCAAGCATTAAAGTAGCTTATATACATTCATTTTATTTTTATTTTGATTAACAAATTTCTTTCATTGTTCCTAGAAATGCCAAAATGTATATTATAATTTAAGTTCATAATTGAAAATTGCATAATTCTATTTTCATTTATTTATTTTTTTCCATAATCTTATGAACTAAGTTCGATGGGAAAACCCGAAGGCATTTTCAGAATCAGCGCATGCGTTTCCATAAGAATCAGCTATTTGCACTCCCGAAGGCATGACAAAAATTTTTTTTTTTTTTTTTGTTTCTTAGTGTAATTGTTAAGAATAAAAAGGTCCTTCCAGAAATAGTTTGCAAGTAAATCTAATAATAATAATAATAATAATAATAATAATAATAATAATAATAATATATAAAACATAATGGAAATCAGACTGATGGAATCGCTAACTTTCCCATACAAAATCGGTAGTACTTTTTAAAATACAGATCCTACGTGAGGACGAATATTTAAAAACTCGGTGTCGCTGCTGCAGTTCACGATTGGGATGAAAAGTTTCTCCCGTGCACTGCATGATCATCATTGCAAGATGCTATTTTTTTATTTTATAAGACATATAACTTTGGGGACATGGACTCATACAAAAGGTGAGCTCCTTGATAGGCCACCAAAAATAACCGATTATTATTATTATTATTATTATTATTATTGTTATTATTATTATTATTATTATTATTATTATTATTATTATTGATATCCAGTTATGTATCCAAAAGCTCTGAAGTATCAAAACAAATGGTCGAACAATTTAGCTGCATTTATAAGAACACTGTGTTTAACGTATGAATTCTTTAAGATTGTTTGAACCAAAATGCAACACTGTTACAGTATTTAATCATAGTAGTAATTTAGGCCCAAGAATATATAACAAATTTATATTTAAATATCCTAATCTTGTCAATTCTAATAGTTCTAGTATTAAATTTAAAAATTTATGAATGGATTTTATAAAAATTGAAAAATTGTACATTTAAATTTATATACTATAATTGCACAGTAGATATAAGACAAATTGTATTGTATAATTCTTAATTTCAATTCAGGAATCCGCCCCTGAGCACGAGTTCTACTCTTTCAGGGGCGAGCTCAAGTCTTTCTGTATATATTATATTTTATGTTACAATTATTAGCAAAATAATAAATAAATAATAAATAAAATAAATAAATATGTGTGAATGCCTACGCAGGACTAATTTTTCATAGTATTAACCAACTACGTAAACGTGGTAAGCTTGTAGAATTCGTTACCGGGATTTTATCGCTTTATACCCAAGGTTATGCAAGGTTGGGAGTTGGCACATGATTAGAGCAGCACATGGCTGACTCGGGGGCATCTAATTTAAATCCAGGGTCCATCATTGCGCAATCCGCGTAGTCATGACAACCTCTCAGGAAACAAAGTAACGCACAACATCCCCCTTCTACCGCGGTGTGCCTGTGTATCCAGAATAAATCAAAATCATGTGCTGGATTCTGCAATAAAACATGCAGGAGATTATTTTTCTATTCATATTTAATGTAAGAGGATTTGAAAGTCAATTGCATGTTAATTGTTATATAATTTAATAAAAATTACATTGATATGGAATTACATAGTAAAATCAAATAAATACGCAACTTCTAAATTTCTACAATAATGTATTATTTATAGATAAATTAAGTTTTATAAGTCAAAATGGATAAAAATAATTTAAGATAATTTTGAAGTACATCACATTACACACAAATTTACAGTTACATTAAATCGTTTAAAAAGTACTACTGAAGTATGGCAGCAAAGTTCACATTTTTACGATAATGAATTGCCAAAAGCTATACACATAGGCCTACAAATTTTCAGTTGAAATGGTAAATATTTTGTACCGTACTTTTTAATAGTGCTTCATAAAAAAGTAATTTTTAAGTTTTGTCATTTCCTCATATAGGCTAAAATACGAGTATTATGTTGATAATTAAGCACTGAGGACAACAGATTTGCTAACCGAAGACCCGTGGCCCGAGGTTTTGTAAGTTGCCCGAGGTGTATTCATTATTAATAATTCCCGAGTTGCATACAATACTTTATTTATGTCTTACTAGAAAAATAAATAATTATTAATACGAGTATATCACATTAATTTGATGAATGTTTGTCAATATTATGTACGTCAGAGTCAACATTGAAGTTACAAATGAAATGGTAACTACGGAGTTTATTAACAAACTCGTACAGAATGGATGACTGTAATATTCCTCAAGAAGTTTGTGAATTGTCTATTGAAGCTGAAAATAAATTATTTCCTGAAAAGTCTAAAAATGTATACAAGCAATACGTTTCGTTTGTGCGTTGGTTGAAATATAAGCGTGTGAGTGTTGTAAATGAAGCTGTTTTGATGGCGTACTTCGAGAATATGACATGTTTATAGTCCTGTTTGCAATAGCCTGTAACCATGGGAAACTTTATAGGCCCGTGAGTGTTATAAATCCCTAATGCCCGTGCGGGCGTAATGTATGTATGTATGTATGTATTCCACACCTGTGGAGTAACGGTTAGCGCGTCTGGCCGCGAAATCAGGTGGCCCGGGTTCGATTTCCGGTCGAGGCAAATTATCTGGTTGAGGTTTTTCCGGGGGTTTCCCTCAACGTATAATGAGCAAACGCTGGGTAACTATCGGTGCTGAACCTCGAACTCATTTCACCGGCAGTATCACCTTTATCTCATTCAGACGCTAAATAACCTAAGATGTTGATAAAACGTCGTAAAATAACCTACTGAAATAAAATTATAAGAAATAAATCATTTTTTAAACTGAAATTTTGCTATTATGTTTAACACATTATCATTAATAAAACTGACACGAAAATGTTAAGTCTGCGCATTAGTTTCGTCTAAATCAATTGTTTACATTAGTCACGCAAATACGAAAAAAAAAAAAAAACATTACTGTACAAAAGCGCGAAAACTAAAAATCTATTGAAATAGAGTTAAACCACAGTCTAGTATATAAAGTGACGAATTTCAATACGTAGTAAATATGCATCCATGGATAGTTGCTAACTACTAGGTTCGCTAATATCGCCTTATTACAGACAATGCGAAATTTTACCGGCACAGTCTATTGTTCCTAGCACCCTCACAACTCAAGCTTCGTGACTGTATATACTAGACTGGTTAAACAGCAGAGACTGCAGGATATTTAAAGTGCGCACTCCTTTAAAAATGGCTGCCAAAAACGAGTGTTCTAAGAAGCGCAAGCCTCTGAAATTTTGCGAGGAGAATCTATAAGGATCGAGATATTTTTTAAAGAGTAAAATCATTATTTCAGTTCAGTGTACCCATAAATGTATTACCCAAGTTGATCGAAACTTCTAAGCATCCAAAGGAGCCCTGTGAAGGCTAAAATGAAGATATTAACAATGTTTACCGAACTTATTCCTGTTATGATAGTATAGTTGTGGTGACAATAATCTTGAGCAATAGGCCTAGGCGTATAATGAGCGAATCAATTTCTGTGATGTGAATGAGGAGACCCTACTCATTGGCCATTGCTGATCGATGTTACTTATTGCTTGTTAAGTTAGTGGACAGAAACGGAATGGAGTTTACAGTCTGTCTACATAGTCTGTTTCTACTCTCTGCCATTCCCGCTGCACTATTTTTTTCTTCACTATTAGCTAGTCTTGACATGTATGGCAATTTCTCTTCATGATTTTTTCACCATTCTGATAAGCAGGCAGCGAAACTTAGTGCCCGATGGGAGAGAGCAAGGTGGTTTCAGGTTAACTGTGGTCTAAAGTTCCTCTACTGTGTATAATAGATGGCGACGTGGGTAGTGCTCCGTTGAATTACTGTGCCTTACTTAGCCGTTTCTGAGACGGCGTCACTCACCAGTCGTCTGCTACTTGCTTTGTGTTGCAGTCGACGAGTAGCTTATATCATGAGCTAGATACCACAGAATTTCGCATTAATTTCGGAAAAAAAAATCTTGGTACAAATATATTTCGCGTTTTATCGCTAATTAGTTGTAAGAAAATCGCAATAATTTCGTATAAATTGGAAAGGAATTTTTACGTGAAGAAAACCTTTATTACGTATTTAGCGTCAAAACAATGATGAAAAAAGGTTTCATACATCAATTTATTCTACATATTAAAATTAAAAAGAAAAAAAAAAAACATTATTTGTATTATGTAACGTGCTGTTTCTATTTGTGAAACGAAAGCATAGCAGAAGTCACAATATTGTTTTCTTTCATTCCCCACCTACGATCGCTAACAATTAAATTATACTTGAGAAAAATCCTTCTGCGTCAACAAATGCACAAGGAACCCAGGCACATTTCAATATAGCAGACGTAAATTCGTGATAATTCATGAGAGCTCGTAATACCTCAGTCATGTCAACTTTAACATTGAGAGTGCTGGATAATTGTTTCAAAACTATTTCTTTCAAATTAAGAAAATGGTACATTGCAATTAATAGTCTACTTTTTATATCATTGAAGTAACTTATCCTTCCTGTGATTGCATTAACATTGTCAACATTTATCTATACAATATTTCCTGGATTTACAAACAATGATTATGAATCATGTAGGCTAACTCCTATTTCTCAATTTTCTGGATCATCAGTTTACTGACATGCTTAAATAATCTTATATTTGAGTCTTTAAGTCCAAACTGAAATTATTAATTAATTTGCCTATCGAATCTTCTAACATTACCAGAAATTACTATATTCGTTCTACACTTCAGGTCATTATGCGAAAATCTGTGGGTTTCGGTGCAGCTACAGAGCAAGTTAAAAGTTAAGACTGGCCCATTCAGCCCGGTTTTTATAAGCCCAGTCCAGAAGGGACCCTAGAAAGCCTGCCTATGTGCTCATATTGTAGAGTGACTTGGATTTATGGAAGCCAGTCTACGCTTGTTAAGATGAAACAATACTAGTTTGAAATCTAAGTTCGTTGGCTATTTAGCCACTTCAAAAAATCTTTATTTTCTGGTCCAACACGGCAGAAATTCTTGATTAAAGAACCATAGTTTTACAATTTATTGCACTACAGAATTTCATAAAATAGTAAGATATTATACATTTCATTTTTCTGTAAAGTGTATCAGGGTCAACAAAATAGTAACTTTTGTAACTTGTGACTTACTTACTTACTGGCTTTTAAGGAACCCGAAGGTTCATTGCCGCCCTCACATAAGCCCGCCATCGGTCCCTATCCTGTGCAAGATTAATCCAGTCTCTATCATCATATCCCACCTCCCTCAAATCCATTTTAATATTATCCTCACATCTACGTCTCGGCCTCCCCAAAGCTCTTTTTCCCCTCCGGTCTCCCAACTAACATTCTATATGCATTTCTGGATGCGCCCATATGTGCTACATGTCCTGCCCATCTCAAACGTCTGGATTTTATGTTCCTAATTATGTCAGGTGAAGAATACAATGCGTGCAGCTCTGCGTTGTGTAACTTTCTCCATTCTCCTGTAACTTCATCCCTCTTAGCTTATGTACAAAGAATCCTGTTCCTAATTAGTGATTATCGTTTCCTTCCCCATATTACAGTAAGTAATCGCCTATTTGTGATATGCCATTCCCATCTAACCTAACCTCTTGTACTCCCACGAAGTCTATTCTATATCTAGCTAGTTCTTTTGCTGCTAATGTTACCCCACCTGTTCTATAAAGACTAGTTACGTTCCATGTACCAAATCTTATAACCTTTTTCCTTTGCTGTGGTCGTGCCGGAGAATCAGTCCCATTCCGAGGCTTACTGTTAGGTTTCGTAACAAGCTGTTTTTTTACGGTGATGGGTTGTTAGCCCTTCGCCCAACCCCCAAGCTGGAGGACCACCCCTTATCGGCTGTCCACGACTGCTTATTCAATATATTCGCAGCTACCCTCCATATCTGGAGGCCGTCTCCTCTATCCGCAACCTGAGGACGCACCATGCCGTGGTGATAGGGAACCACAATGTGACTAGATGAAAAAAAAATAGAGGAGAGGAGAGGAGTGAAGAGAAGGAAATATGTTGGAAAGACATTGATAACAATTATTTTGAATATCAACAACTATTACAGGAAAATATTCCATTTTAACTTTTTCCTTATCAACAATTAAAAGCCTCATAAAGACCTGTAAAATGCTTTTCGTTCTTCGGAATATTGATTTGCTATTTAACTTCTGAGGGACAGATTTCTTTTTACTTATAATGCTGAAAGTTTGAAGGGTTTGCATAAAATTTATATTATTATGATGAAAAGGAAAGTGCAAGTAATTTATAACTGTTGGCATTTAATGGATATTACTGTATATTGACGAGAAATAGTTTACTTTGTATTTATTAACGGTGCGTTTCAGAAGACGACAAATTAAGTTTTCAGTAGTTTGCCTATATCTGTATGCTTCCTGTCAGATTTGAATGACTTGGTTGATATTTATCATGCATCTGAAAGCAGCACAGTCTGGCGCAGGTCGGCGAATCACAACAGTCCTTTCGGTCACTATTAGGATTGTTTGACGTCATGTACAACGACACTGCCTGTCTGCTCGTGAGAGAAGGTTGAAGGCAGGCGGATGATACCGTGCGTAAGCCCACTCACAAAGTTAAACAATTATGGGCAGGCCTAAATGATGTTTCGCCGGTCTCTGGTCTCTATCTATCCCTCTCTACCGCTGACCATGACTATCACGCGCAAGTAAACAAACCCGTACCTATAGTAAAGGAACAGCAAACCTGTTTCATCGGGCAACAAATTTCGCAACCTGCTGAAGTTTTTAATATGCATTGAACAGCAACTGTACATCATTTTTAAATAATGTAGAAACTTCATCTTCATTCTGATTTTATATTCCAATAGGCCTACTCTCTTCTTCCAAGGGTTTTATATATTTTGGTAACTCCTCGAGCACCATTAGGTTCTAGAATAGTTTGGTTTTGAAACAGAGTTCCTTTAGACTTCTTAGAGCACCACATTTCTCGTTTAGTTTCTTCCCTCGCTGGCTCGTTAAAGATAGGCCACAGAATGCAACCAATTCTATGGATATGATAGTTATCATTACAACATTTGTTTCATTACTTAACTCTTAAGTATATTTTTTTAATCTTGAGTATTTCCTTTATCTTCACGTGTGATAAAAATAATTGTTTTTTTTTTATTTAAAAATGCTATCACGGCCCGACAAAAGGCCCTTAGAATATATGTTACTTCTTATTCTCAGAGGCCTGTCCGTGCCAATGTAAATCTCTAGTAGGCCCATTGTCAAAACACGTATAACTATATTTTGTTTTCTTAGGGTGAAGTCCAACTGATTTCCGACGCCAATAAATTTCATATTGGTATTATGTTAAATAACTGCAAAATGGAACGAGTTCATCTGTATAGCAGACTTGCATATATTTGGAGAAGCGAACAGTGATAATGATGATAATCATAATAATTTAAATCTTTACTATAAATTCAAATCAGCACTGGACAGTAACAGCCCTAACGGTTTGTAGATTACATATCTACGTATTCATGTTGTTAACGATTAAGGTAGGCAGGCGGCGCTCACATGGACGTTTACATACTATATCTGATATCTGGAAAATCCCTGCATGGCTGTGGAAAATCCTTTATATACTATAGGAAGTACGAGTATGATGAAGTTAACGTATATGAGTGTTGATGATGCAATAGCTGTGTTAAGCGTTTACGGTCGTTCCTGCGATCTCATTAGTCATTATCAGCTAATTTTCTTGAAAGTCACTTTTTGAGTTAACTCATGCGTATCGATGCCGTAATTTTAAAACCAAATATAACTCAAAATAGTGAAACAAATATTGACGTATACTTCCTAAATATACACAAAACTCTGGAATTAAAGAGTAACACTTTGTATTAACAAACTTGTCAGCTTATTAGCCATGATCACAGCTTCATTTTAGGGCATCTCATTTGCCAAATCAATATTTTCATTCAAAATCGATCTCTTACTAATACTTCAGGTAACATACAACACAAAACAACGAAGCTATGAGTCCCGTGTTGTAGATTTACGACACAATAGGATTCTGCCCTCGTGGGCCATTCTTGTTCATATTGAATTTCGATGCTGAATAACTCCTGCAGTTGAAATAATCGTAAGTAAAATATTGCCACTACAATAAGGCCTGCTACCAAGTTACTACTTTAGTTAAGACTTACGAAGTAGTCCTAATGACTTTAGTTCATAGAAATACTTATTGTTGACTTTGTAAAAAATTAAAAATATTTTCGATTTCATTTCATCACTGTACGAATTAATTTTTACATCACTGTTTCCATTGTAGAAATATTTTGCGTGTCTGGTGTTACTCAAACTTGGGGAACCAATTCAGAATAGTGCTCCCGCGTTACCGATATCCAGGGTTGGGAAGTCATACGTGAAAAGTTATTTTCTACACGAAGCGTAAATTTGCGTAATTTGTCATAAATGTAGAAAACATAATAAATTTAAAACTTGCTACATTACATCAAATAAAGTATTAAATTGTTACTGAAGTTTTCACGCTACCAGCGTATGTAGCCTAACTTGCAGTACTGTAATTCGAGCTCTTCATATTAAGTCTTAATTTGCCCACCGTTGTGACTGAGGGGTTAGCGAGTCTAACTCCGAACCCAGCGGGCTCGGGTTAGATCCCTGGTCGGGACGAGTTGCCTGGGTGAGGTTTTTTCGGGGTTTTCCCCTCAGGTAAATTTACCTGGCGATTGGAACCCCACTCATCTTCGCCACTTTCTTTCCTTCCCTATTCTGGTTTTAAGATCGCTCCACAGGCGGCCCTCCGAAGCTGCTGGCTCTCTCGACCGGCCTCCGTCGATTGTATGCATGCGATGATGGATAGCTTCTGCAACGGAACCTAGGGCAGACCTTCTCGGGGAGGACTTCCGCCTCGGACCGTTAAGAGAGCCTTGAGGGAGTTACCGAAGCAGGACTCTGTTGACTGTCGTTAAGGGAGTCAAGTGGTGAGGTCGGTGCGCGTAGAACAGTAGTGTCAGAGTTGTAAGCTCCAAAACCGGTTGTGGAGCTATATCGGAGCGTGAACTTGCTTATGTCTGTGGAAACACCGGAGCACGCAACGAGTCTAGTGGAGCGCTCCGCTCCGTTTGGTCTCTGTCTGACAACGCTGGCGTAGAGGATCAATGAGCACGCAACTCATCCCATGTAGGGGGTGTACAATAGATCTCAGGTCGTAGTGCGTGGGATGTTCCCTCCCTCCCTCCTCCCAACAAGGAAAAAAAAGTCTTTACTTCTTCTTTCCTTTGAAACGGTACACCGACACCACACAGTGTTTCCACATGTTGCTTAGCTATTTGCCGCACCGATACAGATCCCAAAGTTTACTAGTCAGCAAAGGCTGCCGACGGTTCATCATGTGCATATTGTGTTTCCCTTGGTTTCCACCGGCATATTTTGTCTTTATATCTCGACTCCTTATATCATCGTGGTAGTAGATATTATATCTTTCTGCGTGCTACCTACTTCATTTTCCTTCATCCGCTGTCAGAAAAAGTCGTTCTGTTCGCATAGGCAATATTAAGAGAGAAAACACAGAATTAGTTGCCATTTTGAGAACTCTCTCTGGACACTTTACATGAGATGGCATCTTTGACTTTTACTACACACTTCTAAATTATTGATCATATTGTGATCAGATAGTCTAGAAATTTTTAAACAATGGAATGACATAATCATAAATTCTTTGTGATCACATTGTGATCTGATAATGTAGAAATTTTGAAAGAATGGAATGACATAATTAACTTCAGTCCACAGCATAGTTCCGAAGCATTCAGTAGAAGTTTGTAATGAGTGATTTTGAAGTTAATAAGATCCTGTATTAAAAACAAAAGATAACCCAGGAAGATCTTTGCATAGCAAGTATGACGAACTTGGTTATATTTTCACAAAACATTAAAGTAAAAACTGTATAAAATGTACATTTTGTAGCTCGATAATTAAAAACACAATAACACAGCGTTTTTAAGCAAATGGAAGAGTGTGTAAGAAATAAAACTCTACTTTGGGTGAAGTCTATAACATTACAGATTTTCGATTCATCCTCATGTTTATAGTGCTAAAAAGTGCTTCCTAGTTTAGCTGGAAAATACTTTTTAATTTTTTTGGTTACGTCAGACAAAATTAATGACGCTGAAGCCGTTACAGAGTGATTTCAGTTTTCGCTAGGTAATTATGACAATTAACAACTGAGTATAAGAAACTATTTAAATTAGTCAAGACTTTTGTTAATTTACGTACATGAAAATAATTTATTACGTCGCGTAGAAAATCGTGTAAAATAATTTTTACGCTCATTAAATTACGTGTAATTTACGTAAAATATATATTATGCAATTTACACTGCCAACTCTGCCGATATCACATAGAATTCCTAGGTAGTGTAACGCACGGGACAGCTCTGTGAAGCAAATTAGAGATACCGGTATCTACTGCCTTCTGTACCTCCACGCCCTGATTACACAGCGATTCAACGGAGTGTGGACAAGAATAGGCTAGTAATTGCAAGACGAAACCTGTGATTAGTCAGTCGCTTATTGGGACAGACGTAATTGCACAATGGCCGTCGCTTGCGGATGTGGTTGTCGGCTTCACCCAGCGGGATGCGTTCTTCTATTGTTTTCTCCACTATGCGACAACTCTCTTCGCTTCGTATCATCCCATTTCGGAGTGATTCATTCTGTACAACTGTACAAAACACACATATAGAGGAATCTCTTTTTTTTATAAAGAAATTCATTTCAATGCTATGATCATATCGGCAAGTGTGGATTCTTTGATAGGATTATCTTTGAAAGTTCGGGCAAAATCAGAAGGCTAGCTCTGAATTGGCGAACTTCTCTCTTACTGTGGTTAATTGTTTATTGTTAGTAAAATAACATGTATAAAAATACAGTTTTATTTCTACCCTGAAGGAGTAAAAACTCGTGCTCAGGGAGTTATCTAAACACATACTTAACACAAAGATAATTATTTGACACAAAGTGGGCCAAGGAAAAAAAATATATAGGAATAAATTAACTTTAAAAATACAATTTCAATTTTAACAATTTAACTGATACAAATACATATACATATTAAATCAATATGTATTCTTTAAAAATTAAATTCCTAACGCCATTTTTTAAATTTCTGATACTAAAATTTTCCAAATTTGGATATTTTTCAATTATTTTATATAACCTTGGACCAAAGTAAGTACCATGGCTAAGAGCTGTGCTTGTGAAACGCCTTAGTTCCTCTAGTCGAATAAAATCGGATCTTTTAATTCCATATTTATCATGATACAATTTGAATTTATTGTGATTTTTATGTGTGAAGTTCAATAAGGCGATATAATAAATTTGTTTAATTTTCAAAACATTAAAATCAGTGAACAAAAGCTCGAATGAGTAATCAATTGGTTTATTAAGGCATATTTTAATTATTATTTTCTGAATAAGTATTAGTAGAGTGAGATTAGAATTACAAGAATTTCCCCATCCTAAAATTCCATACTGGAGAATGGATTGAAATAAAGCTAAATAAATGAGACGTAAAATATTAACTGGTAAATATGACCGAAGTATAACAAAGATATAAATTGTTTTACGTAATCTATTGCATAAATATGTAATATGTTTATTCATCGTAAGTGTTGGTCGATTGTAATGCCTAAATACTTAACTTCTAAGGATTCGATTAATAAGCGACATTCACAATTTTGAGAAAAACAATCAGAATGATGAATTTTGAGCCTAAAAGAAGATTGAGGAGATTTAAGACCTCTGGACCTTAGTGAAAACGGAACAACAGTTGTTTTGGATGTGTTTAAGGAAAGAGCGTTTGAATCAAACCACTCTTTAATTACATGTAATCCATTATTCGCATTAATATAAGTGCCTTTCACCAAAAAGAATTACGGTATCATTCGCATATGAATATATAACCCCATTATACTTGCGTAAATCAGTTAATAACAAATCATTTATATAAATCAAGAATAAAATTGGACCAAGAACAGTGCACCGAGGGATCCCTACTTTTATGTTTTGAGTAAAACTAAATTCATTATCAATTTTAGTTACATGATTTCTGTTATTCAAATATGACTTAAATAAACTTAGAAAATGACCATTAATGCCTAACAAGTTTAATTTATCTAATAAAATATCATGGTTAACGGTATCAAATGCTTTTCGAATATCCAAAAATATACCGAAGCATTTATTCCCTCGATCTAACTCACATATGATTTTGTTTGTGCCAAGTTTATTTCGAAAACCGAATTGATTTGAAGAAAGTACGTTCTCGTTGTCTAAATAATTTAATAGACGAATTTTTATGCATTTTTCTAAGAGTTTAGATATACATGAGAGTAAAGATATTGGTCGGTAATTGTTCATGCATTTTTATCTCCTGATTTGAAAATAGGGACAATTATAGCACTTTTTTAACTTATCTGGAAATTTAGCATATAAGAAGCACAAATTAAATACATGAACGAGCGGTTTAGCTAAGAAAATATTGAGCAGTTTACTAACACAAAGTTACATTTAACGTTTACACACAACACCTCATTTACGAGGCACAACTTTGTTACACGCAACTCCATCTTTCATAGTTCTAGATCAGCTGTTGATTCTCTGTTTCGAAAACTTCACGAGGTGTGTTGGGGAGAAGAAGAATTCTATGAAATTTTTGTGGGAGTCTCAGGGAACATTGTCGATAATCTGTTGGAAAATTAACGTCGTTAATAAAAAAACAAAGACACGTTATTTAAAAAGACCGTATCACAAACAAAATGGCTTAGTAAACTGAGATTCTTGACAACTAGTGGAAGGCCTGGTATGTATACAGCAATGAAAAGTGTATAAATAAATATTTGTATATATTTTTTCATTAATATAACGAATCGGAATGTTGTTATCATTTAAGTGACAATACTGATATATGTTTTCTTTGCCGAAGTGTTCTGTTTTACTTATAATACACAACGTGGGTAAAACATTTATGAAGTTTTAAAAGGAGACTACTTAGAGGTAATGCACTTTTATTTATAATTGTACGTATTAGACATAGAAGAACTCTCATTTAGTTTTATATTTGCCTTTTGTGCAGATTCCTGATTTTGTGGACTTTTTTTTTTTAATATATTCTACGTAAAGATTTTTTTTTTTTTTTGGTCCTATAGAATACATCTTTACGTAGATTCTTTGAGCAACAGTGCATATTACTGTACAGATTACTGTGCGCATTACTGTGGAATCCAAGTCATTCAACTGAGTGCGCTCCTTGTGTAATGGCAGTTGACATAATATAAAATGTCAACATACATGCCCAACTTGGAGTCAGGCCACAAAGGGGGGAAAAAAAACATTGGAAAAGAGGGGTTCGATCCAATGCTTTGGATTGAACTTCGGCGTAGCTCAATGGTGAGAACGTTTGGTACGTAGAACCAAGGACCAAGGTTCGATCTCCGGCGCTGGAGCGAATTTTTCTCCCCCAATATTAATTAATTAATTAGTATATTCTGGTGACTTATTTATCTGAAGCCTAATTTTTGATAGCACTTTTACATTTTTGTTCATTGGGGTAGTCCGCTGACCCATCGTTTCATAAACATTCTGTTTGGCTGTATATAACCTAAATCAGCGTCTTTGTGATATATCGTGTCCACTGTGCTTTCTCGGTCATAATATGTAACCTATGAAAAACATTAAATTGTTTGTGGCTACTAAAAAGATCATACGTAGGCCTACTACACTTAACATGTATTGTTTTAAATAAAACGGCAATCTCGATCAAACCCATCCCATTCACCAAGCCTGTGTAATATCCAAGCGCATTCAGGTAAAGTTGCGCAACAAGAATTATCTAAATTGTTCAAGCCACTTTTAGATATCACAGTTCTGTCCTTCTCGCCATGTACACGATGCCATTTGTCAAATTGCATGCAACTTTAAACTTGCGTAAGATCTGAGCGGTGTATGCAAGTTTTCGAGTTGGCAGACGAGTATCTTACACTAGTAGGCTAAATACATTTCTTCTCAACCAAGTTTATGAAGTGGCTTGTCTGTATGAGTTAAGAGGGCAGAATTTACGTATTCATTTTTTTTTATAATTGCATATTTGAATATTGGATACTTATTTACAAATACAGGCTAGGAAATGATAGGCATTACCTAGTAAACCATAAGTTAAGATAAAGATGCACTCATACATTTTACAAATTACATTTGTAGTAACGTGAAATTCTGTATTTATGTAACATTTCAGCGTACGTACCGAGTTGACGATGAGTAAGAATCTATTTAAAATAAAATTGAGGTTATGGAAAAGTCGGGACACGTCTGAGATCGATGAAACTTTGTTAAAAACTTTGTCTATCTATAGAATGCTGTTTCTTTCACAAAGAAATGATTGCAGTTGTGTAAAGGCGATTGATATAAAATTCTAACCAAATTGTTCTATAGGTTATCTCGCCATCAGGTTACAGAAATATGGTGTAATTTCATCTTACTTGCGGAATTATATTCGAAAATCTAGATGTATAGTTCTTCTTCTTCTTATTTGGTATTACAGCCCAGGTGGGCCTTAACCTCCTCTATGGCTCTCTTCCATCCTTCTCTATCCATCGCCAACTCCCTCCAATTCCTTATTCCTAATCTACTCACATCCACTCGTACACAGTTCCACCATCTTGTTCTCGGTCTTCCTCTTAATCTGGTTCCATCTGGGTTGTTATTGAAGACAATCTTCACTTTCCTTGTTAGCCAGATTTATTCTTCTTTGTACCTCATTCCTTAGGTCATTATTTGCTGTCAATATTGATCCGAGATCTGTAAATTCTTTTACTTTTTCAAACTTGTATGTTCCCATTTTAACTTCCTTCACTTGATCATTTTGTCCTTTGGTGACACATAAATTTAGATTTCTTTGTATTTATTTTAAATCCCAGCTTCTGAGTTTCCTTATCCAATGCTATCAAGGCTTCTTCAACGTCTTGTATCCTTCTTCCGGTGATGATATCATCCGCATAGCCTAAAATCTGTTGTGTCTTATTAAAAATAGTTCCATTAATTTGGACTTCTGATTTTATTATTGCAATGTGTAGGGCTATATTAAACAAGAGTGGTGCCAGCCCATCTCCTTTCCTTTCTCCAATTTAAAATTTTCAGTTGTGAAGATGTATAGTTACTGAAATAATAATAGTAATAATAATAATAATAATAATAATAATAATAATAATAATCAGCAGCAGCAGCGGCAGCTGCTTCCAAGAATTGGAACATTTATTCCGTTGGTCACTAGATCAGCCTTTTTCAACCTTTTCAATATGTGGCACACTAAAGGTGTAATTTGAAATTCCGCGACACACTTATATTATTATCTAAGCCATTGGTTCGCAACCATAGAGAATTTTGAGGGTTTTAGGAGAGAATATGTTTACTGAATGCTGACTTGTCCCGCGTTCACTGATGGTGACTATTGTGGACTCACTTTTTTACTACTTTTTTCACTTTTATTTTTCCAATTTTTACTACGACAACTTTTACTATTTCTATTTCCTCACATTCGCGGCACACACACACACACACACACACACAGGTTGAAAATGGCTGTTCTAGATAGCTGATCAGCATGGCGCAATACATGTTACGCACAAGACCTCAAACGCTCTCTCTCTCTCTGGCCCAGTGATAAAGTGATGAATCTTTTCCCTCTCTTTTAGAGAATGAAACCAGTCTAGTATAAACAGTCACGAAGCTTGAGTTGTGAGAGTGCTAGGAACAATAGACTGTGCCGGTACTATTTCGCATTGTCCGTAATGAGGCGATATTAGTGATCCTAATGGTTAGCAACTATCTATGGATGCATATTTACTCCGTATTGAGCTTCGTGAATGTATATATTAGACTGTGATGAAACCTTGTTGGGCCAGATTCATAACCATAGAAACATTTCCTCTCGTGTGAATCTTGATACATTTCTCTCATCTATAAGTTACAGTACAACAATTACTGTACGTTGTTGTCTCCTTGCTGTGATAGAGAATAATTTATTAAAGTTTTTTGAAAAAAATGACTACTTTACATGAGGCAGGTATCTATACCCAGCCATTCATTTGATTAAATACTTAATACTAATATTAGATTGTAATTTATGAGCAAGAAAACACGATTAATAAACTATTTCAGTTTAATATTGCAAAGATTTCAAATATGGCGATTAATATTACATTGATATGTTAATTACTGATAGCAGTATACAACATGTTCATTTTTCTAGCCAGTTGCGTATACTGGTTTAAGGGTCTGGGCTACCACTGACCCTATTATTACACAAAATATATTTTAAAAACCCTATAATAAAATTCCTTACCTATTTATATGTGAATTCCAGACGTCTTGATTGGGACGAAAATACTTTGATGACTTCGTCATTGAAATTACAGTTGGGCCGCTTGCGAAGTTTCTGTAGAAATGACTTTTCAATGGACATCAGTGCCAAGCCGGATAAACGTTCTTGTGTATGAGTTGATCTACAGTAGGATTTTATTCTCTTCAACGCAGAAAATGTTCTTTCTACCGATGCTGACGTAGCTGGTATTGTCACAATTAATGTTGCCAATTTAAGGACTTCAGGAATAACTTGGTTCAGCTGGTTTTCATATATGGCAGATAATATTTCATGGATAGGTTTGTTCGAAAAATCAAAGACTTCTGCTGAATATATTACACTTAATTAATTTTTCAAACGTACTTGATCAAAGTGACTGTTATAGGACTGAAATAATTTGTTTAGTGCCTCATTCGGGAAGTTTTCTCTATAAGCAGAAAATTTTTGAGAATCTAGAAGATGTGTGAACTGAAGCTTTCCATAATCAGAAAATCTGTCAGTAATTTCCATGTGCATATGATCTAGTATGCTGTAGTACAGCTGCCTGTATTTCAATTCATCATCTCCTTTTCTTCGCTTTAATGGTGGTTCCATTGTATTGTCTGAAGAATTTTCATTTTCCATTTTACTCCATATGGACGGAAACCCACTACGTCTGAACTCGGATATAGTATGTTTTAACTTTGATACCTCTTGCAAGCAGTATGCTATGTCTAGACTTTTTGTCTGAAGAATATTGTAGAGCACATCAGTATGTGCGAACACTCTAGCATAGACTTCAAGAAGAAATATATTCTGAAACTGTGTGAAAAAATACAAATATCGTTGAGCCTGCACAATTACATCATCATCCCAGTTTTCTTCAGAGTCATTACAAATGATATTTTCAAAGAAAGCAGTCAGTTGTTCTCTGTATTCCTTTACTGTATTTACAAGCCGAGATGTAAAATTCCATCTAGTTGGTGCTACTTTTGGGAGTTTCTTTTTCATAAATTCCTTGAGTTTTTCTGATCTTTTAGGAGATGATGAGAAAAATGCAGCTAAACCCGACAGTGTTTTGAAAAAAAATGCGGCATTCTGGAATGGATAAAGTAGTTTGTTGCAAAACTAAATTGAGAACATGGCTGTAACAATGGACAAATAGTGCTTGAGGATACTTTTCTTGAACTTTTGTTTTTAAGCCATTAATATTTCCCGCCATAACTGAAGCACCATCGTATGTCTGTGCAATTAACTTATTGCCGACATTGTATTCTGCTATAACACCTTCCACATGCTGAAACAAAGCAGCAGCAGTTTTGTCCGAACTGACATTTGTGAATCCTATAAACCGTTCTTGAACATTGGCAGTACTGTCGACGTATCTTAAAACAGTGGACAATTGACTCTGATTAGAGCAGTAACTTGTTTCATCAACAACAAGGGCCACAAAAGGTTTTATGTTCTTTATCATAACCCCACTTATAGCAAATATTAAGTCATTCTGAATTGCGGGAGAAGTACCACGGAATACTGTTGAACTCTCAAGATGATTGGCCAGTAAATGGTCAAATTCACTTAAAGAACTTAAATATTCAATATAATTTCCTCTATTGTCTGATTCCACACTCTCATTATGATCCCAACAAGCCAATTCTTGTTTTCCTAGAAAGCAGACTGCGTTAATAAGACGCAGTAAAATCTCCCGATTTTTTTTCACAAGAGCATTGTGTTGGTTGATATGTAGAGCTTTTTGCTTATCTAGCTGTAAATCAATTCTTGTCTTCCCAAAGTTTGCAAAGTTCATGCTACTATAAATATGAGCTTTTGATTTGTCGTGTTTTAGGACTGCTGTTCGAAGGGAGTTCATATTAGAAAACCCCTCTTTTGACCACACATTAGTTTCGCGGCTAAATAACAAACATGGCCAGCAAAATAGTTTAGACAGTTTAGAACTACCACACAACCAATTCCACTTACCATATGATGTTGAAGAGAAATGGCGTGTGTACTCACGCTGTTTTTATTTTACGTCCATGGACAAATTTAACTCAGGAGTTAGTCTTTCCATTTTCACAATTTCAACTTTCTCGTTGTATGTACGACGGTTAAAAGGCACTTTTAATAAACCTTCTATTACACAGTCATTTTCAACACAAACCTCTCCAGAAACTTGTTCTGCCATATTTTTCACAATATCACTTAATTGGGAAATTAAAAACTTAATAATTCACAATTAATATAACTCTTAGACTCTCGAACAAATCACAAATTTAAAATACTGCACTGCAAGAACACAATCACATTAATGAGCTAGCGTACTAAGCGTATTGTTGCTTCGCGCCTTCCAAGAAACCGATCACGAGAGCGGCAACTCACCCGCCTACACTGCACGATAGAAACTGAAGGGAATGGGGGACGGGCAGTTGTGCGACGTGAGCGAAACGGTCACAGACTACCCTTCGCAGCAGCGGTTTCTCCAGTGATGCCGCCTTGACAACTTGTTTCTTTTCGAGAGCAGAGAGCGCATATAAATCTAACAATTACTTTAATTTTAATTACTGTGGTAAAACTAATACGGTAATACAAAATTATTACATTATGTTATATTATAAACTTTTTCTTTTGTAATTTCCTTGGGCTACCGCCGGTAGCCCCGGTAGTCCGCAAAATACGCCCCTGTTTCTAGCCAGAAGATTGGGCACTTTTTTGACATCAGGCTATCAATATTAGGAGAATGTCCTTGGAACATGCCACTTTTGAAATTGAAAACAAATGAGTACCTAGCACTTGTGCAAGAGATTTCCCTTGGTTCATTCTTAATAACAATTGTATACATGAGTATGTTCCAAACATAAATGACATGCTGATACGTTGTAAATGCTTTTATACTTGTCCTTAGAAACAAACTGGTACAATTCTGTAACATTACAGCTGTGGAATTTTTCTTTTAGCAAAGAATCCCATTGAATTTCTGTTAATTCTAATTGAAGTTCTTCAGGTCCATAATCAATATTGCAGGAAAATGGTGAATGAACTTTCGTATATTAAGATATTTTTCATATTCCTGAAGCATTCATATCGCCAGTTTTTTTTTTTCAACATTTTAACTTTTGTAGAAAGCTTAGCAAAGTCGATTTCATCTTCTACAGCAATTTTATTGCACATTTCGATGCGGAGAGGTGAACAAGATTTGCCGCTTTCAGCTGAACATCACAAAGCCGTAGTTTCCCCATCAGTGATTTAGCATCAATTGTATCAGTGGTTAGCTTATATTGATATTGCAGTTCGACATTGAAATCGTAAGTAGACAGTTATATCTGTGTTGAATGCCAGATCATTTTACAATTTGGGTTCATTAAAGAGTGAGACGTCTTGATTGTTACGCTCGCAGAGCATCTTTATTTCGTGTCTCAAATCCCAAAATCGTTTCAATACTTGGCTACAGCTAAACCACTTGGAGAGTGATACAAAATATAATCATGAAACTATTTTCACAACCAATATCTTTGAGAAAAGTGGTAAACTGTCTGTAATTGGAGCTTCTGGAGTGAATATATTTAATAATTTTTACTACAGGCTTCAGTAGAAATGCATATAGAGGCCGGAAGGAAAAGACTTTTGGGGAGCCCGAGACGTACATGGGAGGAGAATATGAAAATGGATTTGAGGGAGGTGGGATATGATTGTAGAGACTAGATTAATCTTGCTCAGGATAGGAACCGATGTTGAGCTTATGTGAGGGCGACAATGAACCTCCGGGTTCCTTAAAAGCCATTTGTAACAGGCTTCAATATGTAAACTTTTAAAACACTGTCACAAAGTCACATTGATGTAAACTCCGTTTCTGGAATCTGTGAAGTCGACTCATTTGGGTGGAGCCGATGAGAAGCGAATGAGCGGAGCCTATACTTGTTTTTTTGAAAGATGGGACATGACAGGAGCGTTGCGATCGGAAAAACAACTGAATGCCACATAGCGTGGCAGGTCTGTTGCTATGGTAACGACGGTTGAGTTGCCAAACTTCCGTTCCCAAGTGACGAGTGCTTAATAGCTCTCTTGACAACATTTATTGTGCACACAATGTTAATATTGGAACGTTTCGTCTTTGATTCTCTGTCGATTTTTGTATTGTTTTTTTTTTTACCTTCGCGTCAATTGTCAATGAATGTTTTAACGTCAGTCATCTTAACGGCAATTGCTAACATCCATCAGCTGGCAGTGTGGTAGTCCATATTGGCAACATAGCACTGTAGTTCCAAGCTCGGCCGCTTAACTGTCATGTCCCATCCAAAGACGTTATAATAGTATACTAGACTCACACAGAGCGCTGGTGTGCTGTCCAAAATTGAAACCAGTCTGCGCATGTTTACGCCGTCATGCTACTGGTAGAAATAGAGCGGTAAACACGATTGTCATACTTGTCCTTTGTTTTGTCTCGGGTGTTTTTAGTGAATAGTGTGAAAGTAATGGCAATATAATTTTGAAAGATGATATATTATCGCCGCGGACTCATGGTTAACATGTCGGCATCATACAATAACGTGCGGTGTGGTTTAAAAAAATAATTTTGCCGACCGATTGTTGCTCTGTAGGTTTCACTCTAAGCGTCACGTTGTCACGTCTACTTTCTCGATAAGAATAAGCACTAGTTTGTTATATTGTTAAATGGCTATTATTATTATTATTATTATTATTATTATTATTATTATTATTATTATTATTATTATTTCATATACGAGTACGTTGGCTTTCTTAACTCTTAATAATAATTCTATAATAATAATTTTCAATCACATACCTTAATGTTCGTCCTCAGCACAAGACATTGCAACCTCGGGTTTAGTCTACGTGGATTAGACAAGTAAGTGTCATTTAATAATAATTGAAGCAGCTTATTGGTTGCATTATTGAAATTGAGGCGAGTGATTGGAGCGGCGACACAAGAAATTGAAAACAATAATACAATTAAATTTCAAAGACCTGCCGAACGCATGAGGCCGCTCAAAGACCTGCCGAATGTTAACCATGAGAGCGCGGCGATAATACCATCCCTGTTTAATTTTCCAAGCTATTTGCAAAAGGTACGATATAATATTATCTCTGTTGTTACAATATCAGTATCATTAAAAATCAATCAGTAGTTTACGACAATAAAGAATACTTAATTGTTAGTACAGGTATATCAGACTGTAGAGAAATCCCACTGAGTGAATTATTTAAACTTACACATCAGATGTTAAAACATTAGTGGAAAGATAACTTTTTGTTTTTATTATGTAAATGAATTTATCTGCAAGATAATAAACTTTCATTCAAGATCCATATATGGATAAATAAATATACAGATAATAAATAAATAAATAGCTATAATAGCTAAGCCTCCTTTGTGAATTTATGATTCAGAGTTCACCTATAAATAACTCTTTTACGTTTTGCCGGATATATTTTATTAACAAAAGCAAGGAATGGCATCTTATTGATATTGCATATGTGCATAAAAATTGTGTACCATCTCTCCGCAAGCAATGATAATATATCTATTTTATTTATTTAAAATGAAAATACAATATGTAAAAAATCCACACATAAAAAGTATGTGGTTTTTTTTATCTTGCATAAAGTGATTGTTTAGTTTTTAGGTCTTCACGTTACCTATTGTTTGCAGTGTATTAGGTACCGATACTTTTTATAATTGATAGCATTCCCTTTATTAATTGAAGAATGAATTCAATGTAATTTGGCTACCTTCGCATATTATATTTTACCAGATTACCTATGTCCTGTGGTCTAAAAGTACCGGTAATATAATTTATTTTTGATTCTCTAAAACTTAACAACAAGTATATACTGATTATCGCATATTTATTTCACTTAGGAATTTGATTATAACAAGAACTTGTGTAATCAAGGTGCATATATTTATGTCTTGTGATCTAAGAGTTAATATGTTAATATAATTTTAGATTCTCTGAAACCTAACAATTTGCTGATTATCGTAAAATTATACAATCTATAATGTGTATTGTGTAGGCCTATTTATGGATGTAACAGTATGTTTTCTATAAATTGCTGCATACGTATTTTCTTTTCTTTAATGTTCTAACACATATCAATGAAACTTCGAATATGTTTATTTCGTCCTAATTTTACGTTAAACGTCGAAAATGGCCATAATATGTCAATTTTAGATCATCACAGCGTTAAATTGCGTGATTTACGCACTGCTATTATTTGTCTGCTCTCCAACAATATGGCGGCAAGCGCAGCGTTCAATTTGCCCCGGTTTCCTCGTTTCGCGCAGCCGAGACTGTAGGGGCTTGGTCCCATCTTTAAAAGAAAACAAGTAAAGCAGTGCGAAGTGTGTTGCGGGTTGATCGGCTCGCGGCCGCTAAGGGGTAAGATGCGCACTGCAGAAAGTGATAGGCATACTCCCGTCGCTGTTATTTCCGGCAGCCAATCACGTTGCAGAGCGTTTACATTTAAACGTGTGCGTCTTGTGATTCGCTGATGATGATATGCATTTCATAAGGCTCGATAAATACTTAATATAATCGCCCGTCATTTTGGCTCTTTCGTTGGCGTTCGCAGAAAGCACACGAGGACGTTATATGCTGCTCAATTATTTGCTGATTACAGTGCGTTTGATGGTAATGTTTAACGGTGTGACAAATGGATTCTTCGTTTGGTAGCTCGGCAACGAAAGAACAAAAATGAGGAATGATTCTACGTACCTAGACTTTATAGAGTCTTCAATTACTAAGGCGTAAGCAAAGAGGAGGAGTCACGCCGGGAATAACAGCGTCGCGACTATAATATGACAATTTAGACGCTGGCTGACTCCCTCCACTCACCACATGCGCAAAGGACTTGTTTCGTCTCCTATAATCTACAGATTCCCGAAATGCAGTGGAAATATACAAATAAAAAACACTGATTCGTCATCGGTCAACTTTTCTTTTATCTTTCCAACAGCACCGTTTTTTGTACTGACCGTGGCAGGTGCACTGTCTGTAACCAAGTGTGCTAACAATTTTTCCTCATTTTTTTTTTAATTTTCTGAATTTATCATGAGCGTTCGTAGTATCATGCATTGGTATTGGCTGAAGGAATTTATCCGCTATTTTAAAGTTCTCATTTACACAGCAAGTAAAAACGGCTATCTGTGCAATATCAGTTATGTCTGTGCTCTCATCAATTTCTAGTGAAGAGTAAAGGAATTCTGCCGTCTTCTGCACTAGTACTCTTTGATGTCTGAAGCAAGCTCATCGATTGTACTGGCAATAAATTGTGTTTGGCGAAAGACTGGTTTGTTTAGATACAGTCATATTTTCAGGGCAAATACACTCTTCTGCTTTAACTAAGCATTCTTTTATGAATGAACCGTCACTGAAAGGCTTAGAATTTTCTGCAGTCATTTATAAAGATGTAGCTTACCTTCCATGAGCTATTTGCAGTTTATCAAGTCTGAAATATATTTTGTTTAGCACTTAAATCGGGTTTGAATTTCTTAAATTCGTTCTCTGGAAATTTCCCTTGCAACAATTCGTAGTTCTCCCGATGCACAATTTGAAAATTGCGTCTTAAGTTGTATTACTTTGGGATGGCTAAGGGCTGCCTACAAATAAGGCATAACACACGTTTACTCTCACAACAAAAATTCTGTAACTCCCACTTATTGTTGAAAACTCAATGTTCATCTTCTTTGCATCGTTTTTTTACTGCAGTTTAGTCTAAAAAAAAAAAGACATTTTTCTAAGAACATAAACACTGGTAGTGTCCCACAAATCACCAATACGAAAATATGGAGCCTCCCGGTATTTAAAACAAACCATAATCATGTCAGAAAATGGCATTACAACCTCTAGCGCTACACGTGGCCTCGCAACAGAACAGTGGTCTGGCACTTGCGTTAACAGAAACTCGTACCTCAGTTGACGAGCGATAGGTGGCAGGATTTTCGAGGTAGATCAGTGCTACCAGTATTGTTGTTCAACTTTGCATAAATGAAGATTAGCACTTAGCGTAACATTGGCTTATTTGTTTTTAGAATTGTCAATTTGTTTGTATGAAGTTGTTAGTTTATTATTAAGTATGCAATATTATAACTTATTCCAAGTTTATATGATTAAAATATATACCGTATGTTATTTTAAAAGATTTTATTTTGACATATAACGTCTATATTGACCTAGATGTTAATAGAACAAATGAAAGGATTTTGTGAAACGGAAGTTACACTATCGTTGTCATGGAAATGTTACGTCATATCTGATAAACTCAAGAATATGAACAAGTTCATCCTGGACATAAGAGGAGAAGGGCGACCGATCGACATATGCTGGTTGGAAGAATTTATTATAATTCGTGATGGTTGCAATACATAAAAATGTTATTTAGTTATACCTTGGCAATGGATACGAAAGACACGCTTGCGCAATATATGCGTAACTATATAAAGTTAAAAGTTTGGGATTACTCACATATAGATGGCTAAGTAACAATAATAATATTTGTGGGAGTGTTTCAGAAATAACTGGAGATTTTTTTTAGGGATGATAGGTTGGGTCTAAGCGATCATTTTAAGGATAGGAATATGTCTCCGATGTGTCATTTTGACGGTACATGACATCAAAGTCGTCATAGTGTAACCTGGGGGATCCGCAGCCAGTTGTGCTGTGATATGATGCCTAAATAAGAGAAGACAGTAGATATGAAAAATCAATTTTTGTATGAATTTACTGTAGAGTATCCGCCATTGCCTTGGTACACAACTCAAATCGTCTTTGAAATGTACTTGTAGCGTAACAGTGTAATCAAAAATACAAATTAACGTTGATGTCGAAGTGCTCCACCGGCTGTCTAATCTCCAGGCGATAGACGGCAATTTGGCTTTGCAAATTGCCGAAATTACGTTTTGGAGGCTATAATTATGTTCCTTTACTTAACCCCTTCAGTCCTGAATTTATATTTAAAAAAAATGAAAAAAAAAAACTGGTAACATCATTCTGGGGATCCAAAATTCCTAAATCAAGTCTTGACAGAAAATCACAATTTGGGGACAATTTTGACCTCTGAGGCCCCAAAATTTTAAATTTTATTTTTAATTCAGGTATAGAAATGTTTTAAAACTAATATTCACCATTTCTATCACATTGAATTTTTCAAAATTATTAAAAGTATCGAAGACATTCCAAAAAAGAAAAAAAAAAAAGAGAGAAACAATGTACACTATAATGTACAACAGGCCTGAAGGGATTAAAATGATTTCCTGGATTCATTCAGTCGTACCTAAAAAGTTCGGTTGTTTCTGGAACATCCTACATAGGCCCTATAGTAGGATAATATTAATTAATTGTCTGTGTCTCAAAAACAGTTCTTTACTTGTCCTCTTAATAGCACTTTTCATTCTGTTTTAATATATGTAGATATTATTGTTTTCCCGCGCCGTGTTGTCGTGGTCTAAGGCATCCTGCCTAGGACTCGCGTTACGGAATGCGCGCTGATTCAAATCCCCATGGGGGGAAGAAATTTTCTCATAAAATTTCGGCCAGTGTATGGGACCGGTGCCCACGCAGAATCGTGATGTACTTGGGGAGCTACGATAGGTAGCGAAAATCCGGTTTCGCAAACCAGCTGTCACGGCTGGGGGATCATAGTGCTAACCACACGATAACTCCATTCTGGTTGGATGTTCGTCCACCTCTGCTTCGGCATGTGAACGTGAGGCCAGCAGCCGGCTGGTCAGTCTTGGCCCTTCATGGACTGTAGCGCCATGGGTTGGATTTAGTTTTTTTTTAGTTTATAATTAATTGCAATTCCTTTATCGGTTCAAGTCGCCTGATTGTAATAACTAATAAGTTAAGACACTTTAATTTCAAACTTTCAGGTATGAAGTTGACTGAACATGGTTTAAATAGTATTCTAGCGAGCCATGCTTCTAAAACCAAATTATTTTCGTAAAACTGACTAGAGCCACCAGCGTGGCTCAAGAGTAACGAGCAAGACTCGTGTTTGAAAAGACTATGACCGGTCGTGAGCTCGAATTCCGCTTGGACTGAATACCTGATGGTGTTTTACCAGGGTTTTCCCCAACGCTGAAGCGTATGTCAGGTAAATCAGTCGCAAACCTCAGATGTGTCTCTTCTCCAAACACCATCTTGCTATCACGAATTCCATCGACACCAGATAACCGCGCAGTTGACACAGCATCGTTAATGACCAATTACAAATAATAAAATACTGATAAAAATATTTGTAGAAGAGCAAATGCATCTTCTTACGTAACAAGGTCAAGTCTGAGGCAATATCCATAGACATAATAAGATAAACATGTGTCCAGTATGAGAGTGAAGACGCCTGGGCAAATGAAAGTCTGCCTTGTGTAACTTCCACGACTCTCCCCGTATTAACAAAGACACAATATCGTTTGTTGTTTATATACAGCATTGCTACGTTTTTATGATAGCTTAATTTAGCTATATGGGCTCGACACCTGTGCAGTATTTAGTTAGGCTTCGTTCACATTAGATGCATGTTTGGGCAAGTGGAAGCGACGGCATGCCCAAGCGTGCCTGAAGAAGCTTGCGTTGGACATGCAGTCACATTGGGTTCAATTAACTACTTGCCACCGGCGTAGCTCAGTTGGCTGAGGCGCTTGCCTGCAGATTCGGAGTTGCGTTCGATCGTGGGTTCGATTCTCGTTTGGGCTGATTACTTGGTTGGGTTTTTCCGAGGTTTGCCCCAACCGTAAGGCTAATGTCAGGTAATCTATGATGAATCCTCGTCCTCATCTCGCCAAATACCATCTCGCTATCACTAATTCCATCGACGTTAAATAACCCAGTAAATGATACAGCATTGTTAAATAAGAAACTAAAAAAAAAGTAACCACTTCCAGTCTTGTCATAAACGATCCCTCGGGCGAAGAATATTTTGAGGAAATGGTGTATTGAAGTTTTTAATTGTCGAACCATTAAGGGAAGAATAGGCGAACGAATATTTTAAGGACGGAGAGGCAGATGGAGAATATACACGCATTTTTCTCGGCCTTAAGCAGGCAGAATTATTCTTTTATTGTTTTCTAATGAAGCCAGAAAAATGTATTACATATTTGAAAAAATAAAAAGTATCAAAATATTGTAGCACTCAAGCTTCCGAATTTGTACATCTCCAAGCGAGAAACTTAAAGATTGCTTTGAGGCAAGTTTTATTTATTTTTAGTTCCGATATAAATTTGTAATTAAAGAGTTATCGAAGTCCATTTTTCATAAGTTACAAACAAATCACGTCATAGAAGCTGGAAAAAACTACGTAATTTGTTTAATCAGCGGTGGTGGATGAACCACCGAGTACAAGCTTGCACTTCTAACTGGCAGTCAGTGTGAATAACTTCGCCGCTCAGACGGACATTCACGAATTTTGTTTCTTCAAGCACGCTTGGGCACGTGGATGCTTCCACTTTATTTGCCCAAGCATACCTTCAATGTGAACGAAGTCTGGAATGATATTTCAACTAGTAATGAAAATTTTCCGGAACGCTTTAATTTGGAAAATGTTCCTCTTAAGGAATTTAATTATCTTACTCATTTTGTTGCTAAGTTTTATAATTATTGAAGGCCTACTGATACTATAAATTTTCCTGAAAAAGCCTCCCCTTTAAATATTTGTTTTAGTTTGTCCTTCTGCTGAATTTTACAATATTGTACTAATACAATAAATAGGTTGTCCTGAACATTTTTTCCTCATTATTTTTAGCTTATCGATTTTTATCATTTATTATAATATAATTATAAATTTCTGTCTTATTGAGCTTTTATTTTTAGCTTATTCCTGTGGTAAATACGTATGGTATTTATGTAAGAATTAATTAATTTATTTATTCATTTATTTATTCTGGTAGAGTATTAAATTGTACTGAAAATTTGTCCTCTCATTAAGCAATCGACTTTGCTAAGTTTTATAAAATTGATATAACCTAATCGTAGGTTTTTCTGAAAATGTTCCCTTTATTAAACAATTTTTTTAGGTCATTAATTTTGAAAATTCTTGAAATTGTACTAACATAATTATAGATCTTCCTTAAAATGTTCCCTGGGTTAGCTTTTTGATTTTGGTAAATTTTATAATATTGTATTTTTTCTTAATTTGTTGAGTTTGCTCAGTTTTACAATTATCGAACTTGACAGTGGCACTGTTTTGAAGTTAGTATTGACATATTCATCAAAGGTTGGGCCACTGAAGACATGTTTGATAAGCTAATGGCTAATGAGAATTCCGAATGAGCAGTTCTTGAGCTTGTAGAAGAAAGCGACCATTTGGACAGCCGGAAAATTTCTTCTCGCATCGTTAATTCCAACATATTTTCGCTTGGGACAGTACCAAGGCCGGAATAAATTTTATTTAGTTTCGAAAGACTCACTATAGGAGTCCGATCACTATAGTATCTGAGTTGTGACTGGAGCCAATTATAAGCTGAGTGCAGGCATATTTACAAATATTTTGTCGGAAGTTGTAAGTCAGATGCAATAAGAGATGTTTTAATTGGATGCTATAACGTGACGAAAACAAATTTGAGGCATTACTATCACTTAGGCATTTGTGCCGCAATCATTACGATTTGTTATTCTTTAGCTTTGTATAGCTGGCGGACATGTACACAATAGCTACAGGGCTAAACTTTCATGTTCCTATGCAGTGACGGTCGTGATTCAAACCCCACTTAGGATACAGGCATTTTGTTCCTTGTTAATATGGTGTGTTGTATTGTCTCAAATGGAGGTTTGGTGGTGTCAGTAACATCGAGTGTTGTCTAGTGCAGCTGATCCCAAACTTTTTTAGTCATACATCGTTTAGGAAAGAGATTCCTGACGGAGCGCTATCGTTGTCCTTATGCCAAAGGAATGTATATGCATCTTTTTGCTTATTTTATTTGTTCTTTTTTCAAGTTGTTAGTTGATATTGTATCATATATCAAAAGCCAAGTTATTATTTTTAAATTCTAATTAGCTTAAATTTTAATATAAACTTAATTTTTCTTATTGAAAGTCGTTAAAAGTTGGAATTTTGAATATTTCTTTTCTCAGAACATCAATTCTGCACATACGTGACTTTGACATAAGGGCGACGATATTTTCATCTATTACCTACGAAAGACAACAGAATTGACGTTGGAAATTATATTTTAGCATTTGGCTACGTATAGAGAAAAAAAATTAACATGTTAGAATAAATAGATACTGCGAGGGGTATGGGATGAAGGTAAATGCAAACAAGACGAAGAGTATGGTCATAGGAAGAAGGGTAAAGAAGATAAACTTGCGGATAGTAAATGAGGGAGTAGAACAAATGGGCAGCTTCAGATATTTGGAGTGTAGGCCTACTATAAGCTGTGACATGAGCTGCTGCCAGGAAGTCAAAAGGAGAATAACAATGGCAAAGGAAGCTTTTAATAAAAAAGGAGCATCTTCTGCGGACCTTTGGAGAAAGAATAAAGAAGAAACTAGTGAAGTGCTTTGTATGGAGAGTGACATTGTATGGGGCAGAAACATGGACATTACGACGAAGTGAAGAGAAGGGACTAAAAGCACTTGAAATGTGGATGTGGAGAAGAATGGAGCGTGTGAAATGGACAGACAGAATAAGAAACGAAACTGTGTTGGAAAAAGTGGGTAAAGAAAGAATAATGCTGAAACTGATCAGGAAGACAAAATGGAATTGGCTGGATCACTGGCAGAGAAGAGGCTGGCTACTGAAGGATGCACTTTAAGGAATGGTGGACGAGGGAAGAGTTCGGGGCAGAAGAAGATATCAAATAATAGACGACATTAAGATATTGTATATTGATCATATGCGGAGACTAAGAAGAAGACAGAAAGTAGGAAAGACTGGAGAATGCTGGGTTTGCAGTGGGCAGGACACTGAATGAAATGAATGAATAAATAGATTTCAAAATGGAATTGCATGCTTTCAGTATCTGCGATGCTGAATATAAAATTTCATCCCGTCTGCTTCCTTGTCCATAATAATATGTTTAGTATTTTCTGTTGCATTATTAAACGTATTTTATCCGTACTCGCTATAATGTAAATTAACCCGTGCTAATATGAAATATAATAATTTTCTTTCACGGATGAACTACGCTACAAGTAGGAGTTATGTGATCTACCAAATCCAGCTGTAGTGATTTCGCTGTTATTGCGTAAGACGTGATAGGAAATTAATCAACGGCCCTGTTAGTAAGCGCATGTTCGAAGGTTGGAAGCTTGTAAGCTTTTGAGGCTGACACTTGTTTTATTTATTTATTTATTTATTTATTTATTTATTTTTGTTTGTTTGTTTGTTTATTTGTGCTGTCGATTACTGGTTTAGAGTTTAGAATAGTCAGAATCAATTCTACAACTCGAAATATTGTTAACTTTGAAAGTGAAGAAAAGAGTGATTGCGTACATTTAAAAACACTTTGCATAATTTAGTGCTTATTTTAATTTAGCCTATGCATGGTGCGGGCATTAAAAGAGAATGTATCAGCCTTCATTTTCCCTCACTACTGCTATTGCTACCGGTGGAAAGTGTGTTTATGTTTTAATTTTATGATTATCATATTAATGCACCAGTGAAAGATAACACTTGCACATAGCTGCGGGACATTTATGTCGAAATAAAAGCGATTAATAGTAGTTTTAGTGACGTAATAATAGTCTTAATGGAAATGATCAGAGACCAAATGATGAAACACCACTACTACTAATATAACTTACTACTTAATGCTGTAAAGGTAGCACTCAATGCTACAGTTACAACTTAATTCTACAGTTGCCACTTGCTGCTACTCTTACAATTTCCTGCTGTTGTTGCTACTTACTACTACTACTATTAATATAACATCACTACTAATCGGCTTGGGTGACGCAGTCGGTAGAGTGTGGCTTTCTGTGCTCGAGGTTGCGAATTCGATCCTGGCCCAGGTCGATGACATTTAAATTGCTTAAATGCGACAGGCTCGTGTCAGTAGATTTACTGACCTGTGAAAGAATTCCTGCAGGACAAAATTTCGGCACAATGGCGACGCTGATATAACCTTGGCAGTTGCGAGTGTCATTAAATAAAACATAATTTGCAATTTTTTCTTATCTCTACTATAACTTACTGTGATTAAAACTTATTGATACTGTTATTGCTAACTATTGTTATTATTGTTATTCCGTACTGCTACTGTTACTACTTACTACTACTATTACGCGTACTACTGTTGCTGCCTGAATACTCTTGTTACGCCCCACATTCCATCACTTAGTCATAATATGAAGTATATAGTACAACAGGGCAATGTTATTATTTTTTTTGGTTCGATTTAACTACTTCGTTCAGCTGGTTATTCGTTTTTTTGTACAGTAGCTGATTCCACTTATTTTCTTCGTTGCTATCCAGCTTATTTTCCACACGATGTTAAATGCATACAGGGAACGAGGAAGCGTGGGGTAGATGTCCACTGTGTCCAGGTTGCGTGACTCGCGCTTTGCGTCCTCTCCATCGTTCATGCGGTCGACAACGAAGTTATCTTTTGCACAGCCACGGGCAGGCGGCCAAACCCAACTCAAGCCTTGCCCTCATTTCACAGAGTTGACTGTCTTACGATGATTAGATGTACATAGCGAACTATCAAGTCGAATCAGTAGTTTGAATTCTTTAATTAGATGCACGGGATGTAGATTGGACAATATGTAAAAAAAATACGGATCTTTTATCGTTTTGTTACCCGTCAGGCATTATAACCTACTACTGTCATTGTACTTCCCTACTGCACCTCCATATTCCTTCGTTAGTGAACTTCCTAGTCTTGCAGTGTCTGTGATCGGACCTACAAGCTACTCTCTGTACTCGTAACATTTGGATGTTAATTTTTCAATGCTGTCAATATGGGATACCTGAGTTGCTAAAATTGTTAAAAGTAGAACATTCTCTGTCGCTTACATAATTCTCAAATATGATCAGACTGTACGGACTGCACATACATTCTCACGCTTCATATAGAGCTAGACAGAGGCAGTTTCTGCCGCCTGAAATGTTCTGCCCGATGGCAATAAATTAGAATAAGTGTTACAGTAATTCCATTGATAGTCCGGCTGCAAATTCCAATACATTCTGAAATAGATTTTTGGGTTGTGGTGGCAGTAGGCCTACCGTGTATGGAATTAGCGGCCAAGCAAACTCTTCCCCGTTTCTTACTAGCCAGAAAGAAACAGAAAAAAACTAATCTGTGCTCAATTCCGGAAGTTTGGTTACAAAGCTGTTTTGATTCTCGTCAGAAGGGATCCTTACTTCACTATTTAAGGGGTTAGGTACAGCTTTCAGCAGTAACATTTTTGGAAATATTCAACTTTTTTTTCCTCCATTACTGTACCTTGTACAATAATAAAAATTGGTAGACTATGTGTAAAATACTGTCCTGCTATATAAAAATATTTTTACGATTAAAAATGTTGGCAGTTCACTGTGCAGTGATGAAGCGTTTCCCTCATAACTCATAAACTTGTTAACTTTTTCATATTCTCTCTCTTTTATTTTATTGCTGAAACTCATGTTTACAATATCATGCTCTTTAAACTACATTCCTTAATGAATAATATATATTTTTTTATTTTGTGTTAGAAGAAAATACTGATATCTGAGCATTTTTTAAAATGAATTTATTTTTATCAGACAATCTATCAAAGGTGGAGAAGTGATCTTGCATCGTAATGTAGATAGGCCTATAACATGCATAAATAAACAGAAGAAATTTTATCACAATGTTGGATAGTTTTTGAGTTATGTGGGAAACGCTCATCACTGCACAGTGAAATGAATTTTGAAAGAAAAAATGTAAATATATATTTTTTTAATGGAAAAAAAATTTTTCATATAGCAGAAGGACAGTGTTTTATACATACTAATTTTCATTATTGTGCAAGATACAGTAATGGAGGAAAAAATGTTGAATATTTCCAAAATTTTACTGCTGTAAGCTGTACCTAACCCCTTAACCTAGTTCTAGGGTACTAAACAGCGAAGTACATCAGCTATTTATTATTTTATGACGACGGGGGTTAGTCCCAGGCTAGTTACAACTATTGAGGTGTGATAATGAAACAAAAGGAGAATGAAAGTTGCATAGGCTAATCAAAGTTAGAGAAAAACTTTCAAAGTAATCAATATAAATTTAAACTACAGATGAACGGGATTATGTATAAAACTAGGAATGAGAATACAAATAATGTAGCCCCTAAGCAGTGTGAAGAATATTAGGTATGCTGTATAGATCCTGAGTTTGTAATCGAAATATTTATAAAGCGGGAGTAAATTATAGAGACGGTAAATCAGAGAGGAAGAGAGAAGTTTTCATACATTTTAAGTCTCTCTCAAGAAAAACTTATGTTCCCGATCTAGAGTGATTCAACAAATGAGATGAGTTTTCACTTCCTGTAAGTTGACGGTATTAATTTCCAGATCCTCAGGAACCAAAAAGCAAGCAGTTTCAAAAATACTTATATCTATTTCAGAACATTGCCATTATGTAATGCCATGCATGATACCTGTGACTTTGTTCTTCTAACGATGATATTTAAGTTTCATGATATAGAATTCTTTTGTGCCATACAAAGGATTCACAAACCAGGCCGTGTATGCTCGGTCCTGTGTGCTTGCCTTATTCCGTAACCTTCTAATTATGTCCGCTACTACGATCACATTTCGCCTTCTTTCGATAAATTATTGTGGCTTAGGTTAAATGAGAGGAGAAAGTTATATTTCCTTTCTCTCTTATACCGAATTTTGCACTCCTCTGCTCCCTCTTACTTATTTGTCCGATTCCACAATCTTTCCCGCTATCATAACTTAAATACTCGGTCACAATGTGATAACACGCTAGAAATACCACTCCACACATAATCTCTTTATTCTTTATCTTTCACTGTTGCTACTTCTCGTCACTGGAATTCTCTGCCACCTGAAGTCAAGGATTGCCGAACTTGAATTTCTTTTAAATGTAAATTAGAAAAATATCTTATGATGAGTTGCCAGACCTAACGCGTTTCAAATATTTAATACAATGTATTACACTGTATTTATTTTTATTTTTTGTTTCTTATTGGTATTATGTAATCATGTAAATCGTGTTTATTTATCACTTCACACCAATATGTATTCCACTGTGTTTGTTGTTGTTGTTGTTGTTATTATTATTATTATTATTATTATTATTATTATTACTCTTAGTTTTTATTGTATACATTGAATTCAATTGTCGGTTTCTGGTTTAATTATGTAAATCCTACTTACTTGTAATCTAATATTAATATGTATTCCAATGTGGTTATTTTTATTTTTACTGTGTACAGTTTTTATTCAATTGAATTATCGGCTTGTTTTTGTGGGATTCGTATTTGATTCTAACAATATTAATATGTATTCCACTATACTTATTTTTATTTTATGAGGTAAATTTTTATGTAACTACTTCTTTTGATCTTATTATGTACCTAAATCGTATCAGTATGTAATTACTTAAATCCGATCCAGTTGTATGTTCAACTATGTAAGCAAGTTTTAATCCTGGTTGAGTGTAAGAAAAGCCTTATGGCCTTAACTCTGCCAGGTTAAATAAAGTCATTATTATTATTATTATTATTATTATTATTATTGTTATTATAAGATGATATTATTTTAGTAATTTTAAGCTAAGGGAAGGCTGATAAAGGGGCTCTGGTTGAATTCGATAGGCTGAAGCCCTCTGATAGTCAAAGTAACAAGGGATATTGCAATAACAAAAAAGTCCTTCTTAGAGTTAGAATCGACGATCATCCACATATACCTACTACGGTTGAGAAATCCTAATCATAAATAAAAATTCTTCACCTGCATTTTGTTTACTGTAGTTATAAGAATTAAATTACTGGCAAAGTCCTTCTTTGACAACAAGAGATAAGAAAAGAAAGCAAAGTTTCCAAAGTAGACCAGATAACGGTACGTGCGTACAGGAATTCCTACGCCTCAAGACAAGTGACTGCTAGACCTGTGCACAGACTTCAGTCTGTGAAAGAAACTACAAGTAATATAACAGAGTTGTGAATTGCTTGACTTAAAGCAATAATAATGTATTGTCTGTTAAGTTATTCTTCGGTTACTGTTGTTTGTACAGACCCAGAAGCAAAATTTGGCACTGAGCATGCGCAGTAGGCTATGTTATAACTGAAACTTGAAAAATTCAGGTGGCCCAAATTTTGTTTCTGAGTCTGTACAATTAAGGAAAAATTTTTGTAGCTGTTGGAAGCTATTATACTGAGTTCAAATCTCTATCTGTGGCATAAATGTTTGGCCTTTGTCAGTGCCATTTTTCTCTTGTAATATGTGGGGAACAAACGTGATAAAAATCAAACACCAAGAGCCCTAGAGTGTCTGGCACTAGGTTAAATATTCCATGATATCTTACGGTAAACTCAGATAGTCTTGCGGAAACATAGTATAAAGAGTTATATCGGATAGATCACTTGCGCCTTCTTTGTACGAAGTTATGCGATCCCTGTCATTTATATTCGATTCCCCAAACACAGTACGTACCTATGATCAGATAGGAAGTGAAAACGAATAAGTGCAAGCGGTGTCCCGCGAGAAAATGAAAATAATAAAGATTTTCGTAGCAAAATTGGAAAAGTAAATGCGAAAAGAGTAGTAAAAAAAAGTGAGCCCACAAGAGTCAGCTTTCAGCGAAAGTGACACAAATCAACATTCATTAAACAGTGTAGGTGTGCGATCGGCAGAGAAGAGAATGACTGACGCGCAGCTAGAGTTGCCAGATCAGTAGGGAACGGAGTTTGGACACCGAAACATTGCCTAGATGTAGCTACAGGTTTAAGGAACACTTGCTATTGGATGATACTAGTTGTTTAGGCCTACTTTACTGATGTACCTTCATGTTTGTACGCAAAAATGAAAGACTTCGCGTAAAGAGAGCTCTGTTCATTCGAAGTTTAATGGGTGCGCGTTTTGTATTGTTCACTGTATTCTAATAGGTTGTTTCCACGCAGCATGCCTGTTTTATGTTTGAACAGTAAACATTTCGTAAGGAGCTCAGTTGCGATCAAGGAAGGTACTGTGAAGATGTAGTAGTAAAATGCCGCCTCTAAAACCTGTAACTTTACCTATGGTTGTAAAAGACTTTGGAGATGACTATTTTTCAGTCTAGAAGAAAAAAAATGTATTATGGTTTAAAGTGTGTAAGTTAGACACAAATGTTAATAAGCGTCGTGATTTGTTAAACCATAGTGACTATAAAAGAGACGTTCGAACATCTGAATTTGTTTAGTGATTGGATTTCGTATCGTCCACTTTTTATTATGACTTGTGTCTAATGCTGGTATGTGCGAATATTTCGTTTCATAAACTTGAGAATCTCCATTGTAAACACTTGATTGAAAAGTATACGTCTAGAAAATTGCCGACTCCAACAACCATGGTACACAATACTTACAGTACCCTCGTATTAAGAAATAGGCTTAAATTCTATACTATTATCTATTGATAACAATAAAAGGGTTAAACTAAAATTGGAGTGTGTTCTTGAAAAAAAAAATCCTACATATATATTCGAAACTCTGTGAAGTGCAGTATGAATTAAATAGTGAAAAGGCACAAGATAATACACAACAACATTATAATAAATATAAACTGTTTCAAAATGTCACACCAATAACATCGTGTAACTTCGAAAGAACATTTCCTTATTTGAGTGACAATCGAAACAGATTTACATTTGGCAATTTACGAATGTACACAGTTGTACAACGCAACAAAATTAGTCGCACTTAAAGTACATCATTCATTATTTAGAATGTATCCCCATTTTCTACAAAGAAAAGAATGAAGTAAGTCATTTTTCTAAATATGTGTTATACTCTATTAGTTTTAGTTATCTGATTATACCGAGCAATGTTTTGATTCAAGCAAAGTAGTGCTCTGTACAAGTCCCTGTGCCATCCTGAGTTGATGTGAACAATACGACGTAGTTAACTTCATAGGTTTGGTGTCTGAACTTCGATCCCTACAGATCAATAAAATTAAATATCTACCATCTTTGAATTGAATTGAATTTGAATTTAAGGGAAAGGGCACTACGATCTTATTAGAACTAATGCGCTGACCCTCAAGCTAGGTGCATTCCCAACTCATACCTGCTGACCACACTAAGGTTTGCTGTGTACCCAGGTTTCGAAAAGGCAACCCCAATCGTCTCTAGGCTAGTCCCTTCCATGTGTCGCTAGCCTACGTTCGGGGAATGCTGTGTTGGAATGATGACGGAATTTTGACGAAATAATGTAGATGCCTAATATGGGGAAACGGGAGAACCCTCGAGAAAAGCACCAACTGCAACCTCTTCCGTCATAAATATCACTATGGATCAGCCATTAGAAATATACTGTACTTGTTCTTATGAAGAATAACTCCCCCTCCCCATTTAGGAACCACTGGTGTAGATTATATGAGTGTACCGCGGGATTTTAAATTATAACTTTAGTGTGCCACATATTGAAAAGATAGAAAAACGCTGCAGTCTATGCCTGATATACAGTACTAGCATAGTTGGTTAAGTTGTGTAGTCAGTCAATAATGGTAAGATTACTGGTTCGAGTCTCACACCATGCATGTATATTCTAATGGGCGTCTTTTAATGTGAGAATCACGAAATATTTCACAAATAATCTTCGTCGTTGATTTTCCACCATTATACACTCTTTCGGATATTTTGGAATGTGAAACTTAAAATCCAGACGTTTGAGATGGGCAGGGCATGTAGCACGTATGGGCGAATCCAGAAATGCATATAGAGTGTTAGTTGGGAGACCGGAGGGAAAAAGACCTTTAGGGAGGCCGAGACGTAGATGGGAGAATAATATTAAAATGGATTTGAGGGAGGTGGGGTGTGATGATAGAGACTGGATTAATCTTGCACAGGATAGGAACCGATGGCGGGCTTATGTGAGGGCGGCAATGAACCTTCGGGTTCCTTAAAAGCCATTTGTAAGTAAGTAAGTAAGGAATATTTGAATAAAAAAAGCTCTTGAAATTCCATTCGGGTCGACACTTCATGACAGTTGCTGGAAAAGTGACGTAAATGCATTGTAGAACGAGGAGCAGTTTGATCATATGTTACAAAATGAAGTGTTTCCAGCACTAATACTTTAAATCGTTATAAATAGGTACAGAAGCATAACACATTATTATGTAAATTTATCATTAGAACTTAACCCAGGCTTGCAGAACTGGGTGACATTTGTGGTGTTACGTCACTCATCGGAATACGTCACTCACCCCTTCCTTCCACCACCGCGTCATTGACTTGGTAGGGTATGGGATTTGTATTCAGTGGTTGTCTTATGTGATTGCGTACGGGCCACAGATACGTCATTCAACGCCGATGGACTGTGGATGGGGAACCAACCCCATGCTTTCCACTCCTCTCCCGCCAGCTCTGTATCTCTTGACTTAACTTATCATAGGTGGTTCATTCATTTTCATTCTTAAAACAAGGTGGAAAATATATTTTAATATAAACTTCTGCTAACGTTCTGTGGTCACATACTAAAATACAGAGGCTCATATTTCCAGTGAGGAAGGCACAGACAAGTCATTTTAAAGATACAGAAGATTTGTATCTACCTTTGCTTTGAAATTTCGCAAATACGGGATTGCATAAAAGTGAAAACAAAACAAATTAATTACTTTGTAGGCCTTTATATAAGATGATTAAACGAAGCTGTTGGGATTTTGTCTCCAAAATCTTACAGAATTGTTCAACAATTTATATTTGGTACAGAAATATAAAATATTAAGTTATGAACAGTTGGTTCTTGGTTACTTTTAATAAAAGAAGCTCTGTGAAACAGGAGAACAAATAAAATATTTCTGTTACAAAACAAATTACAAAACAATTAATTTAGTTGAAAATACTTTCCACAATACATTGTTCATGCTTTATTTTTCCAGAGTTACACAATGAAACTAGACTTCCAGTGGCAGGCGTGGCATTCAAAACAATTGCTCCAAAGTAAGGTCCTGTACTATTTTTCAACGTCTCATTTGCATGCAGACGAACGAAGCAGCATCTTTGGCATAATTAATAAACACATTTCCCTTACTCTATCTTCCTATGTTTCCTCAGTTGCGAAAACTCGTTCTTTTAAACATTTCCACGAGAAGTCTAGTGGTGTTTGGTCCACACTAGTAACATATATTTTGCTTTTTGTTTCAAAAAGTTGCCGTGCTCTTTGTTTCCGGTACATCGCATTTTAACAGACGTACGTACATCTTTATTGTCGTGTATGTATGTGCTATTTATTTTAAGGATTTATGATGTACAGTTACCCTTAAAAATAATGAGACGATTGTTGATCGTCGGAAGTTAAAGTTCTACAGCGCGGTTCACCCGATATCGACGTAACGATAACATGAGAAATAGTACAAGAATTGTTACAAGGACCACAACAAGGACAAGGACCAGAATAAGGATCACGAAGAAGACTGCCATTTAAGGCCAGGATTTCACAACATAGCTCGAGTCACAAAATATCATTGCTTCACTGTACCGAATGGCAAATGCCTGCTAAGGGATCTACATTCTGGACTGCTGCTGTCACTGTCTTGTCTCGGTAGCTCATATAGTAGCGTGTCGGTTCTACTGTATAACCGAAACGTCTCGTGTTCGATCCCGGGTAAAACTTTTTTTCATTGAGGTGTAATTAATTTGTTCAGAGTTCCTCGACTGTCTAATTTGTCGAAAAATATGGAATAATTTATGCCCAATTTCTGGGTTTTACAAGTTGGCTGAACCTCGTCAAAAAAAAAAAAACTTACTTGGAAGTTAAAAGTATTCTTCCTCAAACAAAAATCATAAGAAACAAAAAGAGACCTGTTAACTTAAAATCTTGTCCACATGCCATCAGCTTCTAATACAGATCTAAGTCGATCCGGCATGGATGTCACGAGATTGTGAAATAAGTTCTGATCAACTGCGAGATCTTCCCAGGTGTCAACAACTTGATCCCACAATTCGTCTCGATTTCGAGGGCGTCGGTGGGCATAGGGACTATCCTTCTCTTTTTCAATTCCACCCATAAATTTTCGATGACATTCAAAACAGGTGACTTCGGAGGCCAATTAATGATTTCGATTTCGGGTCTCCTTTGAAACCATCTTTGAATGCTTGCAGCATAGTGCACGGGATGGTTATCCTGCTGGAACAGCAATGTTCCTTCGGGAAAACGTTCTTGGGCGGAGGGAAGGAATATATTTTCCAGAATGTGCTCGTAAGTTCCCGCATTAAACCGGCCATAGATGCTTCTATAACGCCAGGTCCATCGTAAGACATCCACCCCAACACGATATGCTAAAGCGCCCCGATCTTTCACGTCGGTGCACATAGCGCTGGTCATGTCGGAGACCATCCTCACGATAGACACGGACAGGACCTTCGTAATCACTCGAGATGGTTGTTTCGTCGGAGAAAATTACATTTCTCCAATCGAAATCCACTCGATTGGTAGCGAAGGCAAGACGGTCGACAGCTTGTGCTTCCCCCAATATTTCCATTTGCGCAGCCCTCCGGCTCCTAATACCGCTGTTCCTCAACCTGCTGATCACAGTCTGTGAAGAGCCGGGAAAGTTAGATACTGCTCTTATTTCGTTAGCAGTCAGAAAGGGGTCCTGTCGAACTGTCTCGAATAAGAGAGCATCCTCTTCCAATGAAGAAATCCGCGGACGCCCAGGAATAGGGCGATTTTCGACCTCCCCTAAATTTTGGTAACGATAACCCACCTCGCGGCTGTACTTCCAGGAACACCGACCAAACGGCCAGCAGATCTAGCCCCATATCCAGCCTCAACTAGAGCTATAACTCGCTGTCTCATGTCACGTCGGTTTGCCATTACGATGAGAAATGAGGGATGACGATAATACTTTAGTGTAGACAATGACTATTTAACGTGATATAGAATTATTGAAATAAGAGGCATCTTGCATAGTAAGAGTTAATAAATCAACCCTAAATTAAATATCTAAATAACAGGATATAACAGGAAGTCCAACTGTTGCGAAACTAATCAAATTAAATCTAAGCTGAAGTAGCACAGCCATTGATAAATGTTTTGTACACAGAATTAGACTGAATTCCTATTCGACAGAACCTATAATCAATGGCTTGTCTGAACATGATAAACAAATCCTAAGTGTTTCCAATGTCACTGAACAATTTCAAAATATTAATTTAAAAACTAAGAAAGGATCGTAAATGTTGTATCTAATGATTATTTACATTTATGTCTACAAAATGAATCTTGGAAAAACATATATTATGATACTGGTACTACTGATATTAAGAGTAAATATATTGAATTTTTCACTTAATTTCATAATCACTTCAGTTGATGTTCTCCACTCAATGTTGTGAAAAAAATTCAAAAGTAAAAACATGTAGATAACGCAGGGACTTAAAAATCTCATGTATTAAAAAAAAGAATCTATATGTAATGAGTTGCAATGCAATGATCCTCATGTTCTTAAATACTGCAAGAAGTACAGTGTAATTCATCAAAAATTGTGAAAGAGGGAAATAGAATATATTTGAATAGAAAAGTACAAAATTCAGATAATGCAATTAAACCTATTCGGAATATTATTAAATTTAAACTTGTAGATATCCTGAGAAAGAAAATATTTTTTCACTAAAACCAATGATTATAAAGTAGAGGATCCCAAATCTATTGCAAATTCTTTTAACGTATTATAGTATATAGTACAGAAATATTATTGACAACTTAAACATTCAAGATTTTGCAAAAGATACTGCAATTGGTTACTTAACAGATGCATTTAATAATTAGTATTAATATATGTAATTAGTCAATAACTGCAACAGTGCTTTTCCATTCAATCATAACATGAATAAAATTGAATGCACATTAAATTAAACACTATTGCAAACACGTAGATAAAATAGTTAAAATTAACTGAAGGTGTGAGAATGAAATAATCTAAAGCCATACTTTTAACAAAAATTGTTTTGTGCGAGTGCATTTCTTACACATATGGGAAAGCTATTAATAAAATATTGTAATAATTACTCAACAAATTACATAGCCTAAGGACTCTAAACCTTTGTAAAAGTTTGTCTATTATTATATATATTTTTATAATTTCATTTTAATTGTTAGTTTTTAATATATATGCATTTACATTGTATATGTGTGTGTATAAATGCATTCATTAGATTAACGTTTATAATATTATAACTTGTAATTTTGTATTGTTTGCGATCATTAACACTTAATCTCAGGACTTTGTAAAACTATATTTCAACGTTACTTAGCTACTTCAACGTTATTTAGACAAAAAAAAATCTTTGTATAAACTAAGAATCGAACTCGCACTCTTCTACACAACACGCAGAAGTCTTACCGTCTGAGCTATTGCAACGACATGAAAGCTTTCCTTTCTGTGTGGAGTGTCGATCTAGTCATGAAGGTCCATTGTCGATTTAACTACACGATTTATGTATATATTTATCTTTCATTTACGTAATATTATAATATTTTTTGCAGTTTTTGAAGTGAATTTCAAAACGATGCTAGTAACAAACCAAATAGTCTGAATTTAAGTAACTCAATATTCATTATCTTGTGTATCAGTGCTCTGGTCTCCGATCATGCGCAGTGTCTCACATCTGAGACTTAGGAATATTCAATCGTCTCATCCTTTTTCAGGGAAACTGTACATTGAGGAAACTGCCGCTTTCATAAGAATAGTGTCAAAAATTACAATCAAATGGAGAAAAACAATCAGATTGCATTGACGCGTTTCACCTGTTAACTAAAATAAGCAATTTCGAAATTACGCATATTCAAGCAGAACCATATTTTCTTAAAGTTCGATTTTATCAATTACCAAAATTGTTCTAAACTAATAATGATAGAGAGTGAGTTCAAATTCTTTAAAGAAATCCTACAGTTTTTTTTTTTTAGGGTAACTATCATAATGTACTATATCATCAGATAATCCATAGTTTCTGTTCCGCAAATTTACTTTTCGCAAGTAGTTTCTCCTCGCAGGAAATGAAACCCAACAGACTTGATGAATTACCTAGATGTATTAGGCCTATAATATGTATAATTCTATATATTTTTCCCCAAAGCTTCAAATTTTTCTTAAGATCAACAATTTCTTATCTTTTAGTATAGTACTTCCATGAATTGAGCATTACTCGTATAAGACGCAATCAAATGTACTGTACTCCAACCATGAGAAAGTGGAAGCGGGATGATGCTGTGAATGAATGTTGATGTCATAAGATGGCATAAGGTCACACACGTGGGTACTCTTATCTCTATTGGCTAGCTCTCACAGCACAAACCATAACATTGATACAGACATATTGATACTATCCTAGTTACAAAATTAGATCACAGTTAATCTCCTGGTCTTTTAATCTCTTCATACAGGAAATAACATATGCAGAAGAGCGCATGGTTTTGAACTGACGTTATAACGATAATATTATTTATCTACTTCGTTCCAATAGATGACTCAATAGTAAGCACATTCCTTTCACGGTTGATCTCCTGGTTGGAGAACAGTACTTAATTGTTAATATGAAATAAGTATTTGTTACACAAGTTATGTTGCTTAAATGTTCCTCATGTCGGTAATACTACTAATAGAAGGAATTAAACTGTCACTATCAGCTAACGAGACATTTACACTTTAATATACTTCACTGATGATCTCATAATTTTATATTATGGAAGAAATGTAGGAAGTGAAACGTGATTTCCCCCCCCCCCCCCCCATTAATCTTGTTCCATGTTCTGGGTTGGATGGAACTAGATGTGAACATTTTCGCAAGTCCTGAGAATTTAAAATGGGATTAAACCAATAAATTTATGTAAACGCATATTTGCTTTTGTGTTGCGCCTGTAATTCATATAAATGGAGCTCACAGTTGGCATAAGTCACAGAAGATAAATTTAGAGCTCTCTGAAAAAGAAGAAGTAAAGCTCATTGTTATCTAGTAATGTCTGTTTTTTTTTTACTGCAACTCACAGGATCCTAATATATGTCCACTGGCAGTTAAAAAATTAAATAATGGGCTTATTTGGACCCTTACAGTGGTATGAACACATTTCGATAAAAAGTTAGTGCATGGCATACGAAGATGATTCTGCTACTATAGTATGTTAGCAGGCCTACCATTCATTGCTACTGTGTCGCTCTAGGAGCGCGTAGTACTAGACTTGAAGGACCTCCACCGGTCCCGATTGTCTGCCAACGCCTTAACTTGCACCCATGTGGGCGTATGGCCAGCTTTTGCTATTTCCTCTCAGGCTTTGTCGACATGCCCCTGTCAGTCGTCCTCTTCCTCGTGGTTCTTGTGAATTCCATTTGAGGGTCTATCTGCATCCTACCGCAACGTGTGTTCAATTTGGTCTTAAAGCTCAGCTGGTTGGAGCACCATATCGGAGACGCGCAACAGCTCCTATTCTTGTGACCACGTGCCCGGCCCAACCCTTAGTTGTTACCTTGCCGCTTAGATAAGAGTTGCTGACTGTCAATAGG